>NC_049260.1:40468059-40630559 GCF_011100685.1 Canis lupus familiaris
TTCCAATAACAAAGGTTATTTTTAAAAACAGAGTCCCTATGGTATCTGAAGAATGTTTAGTGACAGATGCGGACATGGCTTGTTTAAATGGGCCCTTCTATGGATGAGGAAATTTAAAAAAAAAGAGAAGAGAGAGAGAGAAAGAGTTCCCAGGGACCAACTGTATTTCGCATTTTTAGAAATCGTGTGGAAGAAAGAAGGCACAGAAATGTCTCTATTTGCAGGTCATGATCACTCCTTCAGGTAATCAATTGCTGGCCTAATGACAATGCGAGGGGGGGTTCCGAATGCCCCACGACTGAGTGTTAAAGTCACAGGTGAGCATTCTGAGGGGCAGATACCTTCATGGAAAAATTAAATGGTTCATTACAAAGGGATAGGCTCTAAGCTCGTGGTTCTAAGTGCCCATAGAAGCTTATTAAAGAAAAAACTACCCTGGTGACATACATCGTCAAGAAGGATACTATAAACCACCAGGCACAAGACAGGTACCCCCCATGTCAGTTGCATCTGCTCCTCCCCTAAAACAAGAAAAATGACCAACCCCAACCCTGTCATCCTAACCTCTGCCAAACCACAATGCGCTATCATCACCTGGGACAGTTTAGGCCCTGCCACCTCACCTCTATAGGAGACTTAGATAAGCCCCAAGAAGGACCATTACAATGCATAAAGCAAAGGAAAGGTTTCTTTTCTTTTTTTTCAAAAAAAGATTTTATTTATTTATTCGTGAGAGACACAGAGAGAGAGGCAGAGACACAGGCAGAGAGAGAAGCAGGCTCCCCATGGGGAGCCCGATGTGGGACTCCATCCCAGGACCCTGGGATCATGACCTGAGCCGAAGGCAGAGGCTCAACCGCTGAGCCACCCAGGTGCCCCAAAAGGCTTCTTTTCAAAGGCAAACAAAAGGTCTTCACAGGCGACCAAGGGCCATGCCTGCAGGCCATAAATAAGATAAAGGGAAATATAAGAGGCTGCAAGATGATGTCAATGCTGAAAGGTGACCAGGGATAAATTTGGAGCAAATAAAAAGTGCAGCTTCACAACGGGGATGTTAAGCAACTTCTTATTTTATGAGATGGTGCCAGAAGTATGACTAGGTATAAGAAAAACAGAGATAAATCCACATACGGGGACTCTGGAGAAATCAGGAAGGGGCTGTGGAATGGGACTCATTGGGTTTCATTTGTTAAGCTGACCCAGAAGAGGAAGATAACCAACAGCTGCTTCCCAAAGGGATTTGGGCCCCTTTCCTGCTCCGAGCAGTATAGGGCTGAGCAGGGGTCAGTGTGGGGGCAGGCTGATCCTACAAGACGCAGCCCCCTTCCCAGGCTTACGTGCAGACCCTTGGATTTCCATTCAGGTGCTGCCCACAGAAAAAGCTGGGACCTGTTCTCTCACCACACTCCTCCCCGAAACCTGCATTCCCACAGGAGGGCTTACACCCCATGTCTTCAGCTCAGGGCTTTTAGAACTTGGAACAGCCTTTCCAACGGTAGCTTTCTCCCACCTACAACACCTACCTGGCTGATCCGTATTCATTTTTTGAGGCTGGATACAAGAGAAGGTTGGCTTCTCTTAGAAATGTTTCAAAGGCAACAGAGCATGCCAAGAGGTACAGGTATGACTATCACAGGCTTTGTCAACAAACTGTGGGTCTCGATCCTTACTCTACTCCTAGCTGTGCCATTGTCTCGCTGTATGACCCTGGGCAGGTTTAAATTGAGATCTAACTGACATATAACATTGTGTCAGTTTAAAGTGTACAGTGTGTTGGTTTGATACATTTATTGACTACAGTATGATTACCAAGGTAGCATGAGCTACTATCTATATCCTATCACATGGTTATCATTTCTTTTTTTGGTGAGAACAATTAAGACCTACTATAGTAGCAACTTTGTAGTTTATAATAAGAGTATTGTTGACTATATTCACTTTGGTGTGCACTAGCTCTCCAGAACTTATTTATCTATTAGCTGCTTAAACATCTCCCGAATTCTCCTACCCCTTAGCTCCTATCCTCATTTTTCGAGGATATCACAATGAGTGTATTTATTTTTTGTATTCACTAGACATCTACTGTGTGCCAGGCACCACGCTGGGTGCTGGAAACACAAAGGGGCATGAGACTAGCACTTGCTCCCCCAAGGAGCCTGTTTCCAGAGGGGAGGACACACGGACAGACGTATATGGTGACAAATGTGATGAAGTAAAAGAAAGCAAATTTAAGAACTGAGGAGTGACAAAAGGTCCTATTTTTGAAATCTTTTTGCTAGAACTAATAAATAATGATTTATGGGCAGAGTTATTATTTCATTCCATTCTTATTGTTAATTTTTTTTTCAATTTTTATTTATTTATGATAGAGAGAGAGAGAGAGAGAGAGGGGCAGAGACATAGGCAGAGGGATAAGCAGGCTCCATGCACCGGGAGCCCGATGTGGGATTCGATCCCGGGTCTCCAGGATCGCGCCCTGGGCCAAAGGCAGGCGCCAAACCACTGCGCCACCCAGGGATCCCCATTCTTATTGTTAAAAGAAATTTTCAAAGCTAAAATTTCATTACAGTAATGACAACAGCTTATGTTTTTTTTTTTTTTTTTCCAGAGATGGAGCAAAACACTTCCCTTCCCCACACCACAAAGATTTCTCTGACCTAATCCCAGGAGCCTGATGTTACATGACATGGCAAAAGGCGTTTTGTAGATGGACTTAAGGTTTTCCAGGAGGGCTGCTGCAATTGCACAGGCCCTTAAAAGTAGATGAAGAGGGTAAAAGAGAGAGTTGCAGTGGAAGAAGAGGCAGGAAAGATTCAACATGTTACAGGGACTTGCCCCACTGTTGCTCACTTTGAAGATAGAGGGAGTCCACAAACCAAGAAATAGCAGGTGCTTCTAGGAGGGGAGCTTGACCCTGGGCCAAGGGTCAGCAAGGAAACAGGACTTCAGTCCTACAGCTATATAACTGAATGCTAGCAACAATCTGAATGAGCCTGGCAGTGGGTTGGTTCTCCCCCAGAGCCCAACCCCACCAACACCTTGATTTTGGCCTTAAAACAAAGAAACCAGCGGAGCCCACCAAACTTTTAACCTACAGAATGTAAGACTGGTGTTTGAAGTTACTGAGTGGGTGGGAGTTTGTTACAGTGGCCCTAGAAATCTAATGCAGAGCAAAAGAACAAATAAGTGATGTGACCTAATTTGTGCCCTTTTCTTGTCCCTGGGATGGTGGAGCCTACAACTCTCACAAGGGAGTAATAGGTTTTGAAAACAGGGAATCAAGAGCTCCACAATGCCTACTCCAGGGCTTCTCAAATTGTGAATGGGCACATGACCCTCCTGGGAACCCCTTTAAAATGTGAGTTCAGAGTGGGTGGGTCTGGGTGAGGCCCAACAGTCTGCATTTTTATAAGCTCTCTGGTAAGGCCCAGGCTGCTGGTCCATGGGGACACTCAGAGGTGAGCGGCAAGGCCAGGTCTATTGACCTCACCTCTGGCACTCTCTGCCCTTATCTGTACCCTTCATTGCACTGTCACCACACCCTTAAGGATGTGGTGTCTTGCTTGCAGATGTATTCCCAGAGCCCCAAAGATTGTCTGAAATATAATAGGTGCTCAGTAAGCCTTTGTCAAATGAATGAATAAATTAATGTGAATTTTGTACTTCTAAGAAAAAAAAATAGCCAAAAGGGAAGTCAGGGACCAAGGCGAGGGGGTGGCAAGCAGAAAAACAAAAAGAAAAGCATCCTACTGGAATTTAAGAAAAGGCCCTTCAGCAACTGTTTGAAGTTAAAGATTTCAAGTGATTGCGTATCAGGTTTCAGCCTAGAGTAAAACTGGGGAAGGACTAGAAAGTTGTAAGTCAATGCAACTATAAAGAGCTGATTTTCTGCATGCACGTGTGTGGTGCTTGCCAGGCGCACCTGTGCACACATACACTACAAGCACAATGTTTTCGTCTCCTCCACATTCTATTAATATCCTGCTTCTGACTCCATCCTGCTGAGATGATAAAGCCAGGATAAATTCAGATTTGTGCTCCTAGCTACTCCAAAGCAGGCTGATCAATGAGTGCTCTTCTGTAAACTTGGGGAAGGAAGTGAATATCTCTGTCTGGCACAAAAAAGTCCCCCTTGAATGGGGTGGGAGGCCACCCCCAAGCCCAGGCAGCTTGCCTCCATCTGGGGTTGTTTTTGTTTTGGTTGCAAAGTCACCAAGACCTCCAGAGAAACAAAGCAACTGAGTTTTTTTGTTTTGTTTTGTTCTAATGAGTCAAACTTGCCAGGGACATGAAGCTGAAGTCTGCCCACAATATTCTTATGCTTCCCTCTCATAAAGCCAGAAGTTCTAGCCAAAAGCTCCTTTCCTTCTCCCACATGAGCTAATATTCTGCAGCTCTGTAGCCATAACTCTTGGGCTTCTAGAACCAGTGAGGAACAATCCTGCTGTCATGAGAAATTCATTCCCATCAAATGTCACTTTCCTATTTATTTTTAGGAAGATCATTTAGAAAATGAGGTAAAGAGAACTGGCCTTTCTTCTCTGCTGGGGAACAAACATCTGGACTTTCCCCACTTATGATTTCAGTTTCATGACATCACTTAGCGTGTGACCTGGATCCATTTCAGGGGAAACTGCAAGAACCCAGGATTTTACCAAAAAAAATTGAGAAGCCCATTTACTTCTCTGTTTTATTGTTGCTCCTGACCACTGAGTGCTCCCAGCTCTGCTGTTAGTGGCTCACTGGACTGAGAAAGTCAGGCCAGGAGGACTAAGAGACATAAGGCCCTTTAAGTACAAGGGCAGGAGTCATTTGTAAGAAGGTGCCCTGGAAAACCAAGCTTGAAGTTTGTCTTTTTTCTTTTTTTCAATCTGACAGCAATCTTGAAAGACTCTCAAAATACCAGTGGAACTGATTCTGAGGGCCCACTGCATGACTGAGTGTGAGGCTTGGAAGGAGGTAGGTTAAGGGAAGCTGTGACACCAGCTCCTGGCTAGGGCCGGCCGCTGGGTGCCACTGGGAGTGCTGCAGAAGTCGCCACCACCTGCCCATTCACAACTGGGCCAAAGGGCCGTCCAGGGGGCCATCAGGAACACTGATGACCACACCCCAGACAGGGAGCGCTATCTTAGCTGTCACCGCTGAGGCTAAAGGCACTGCCAGAACGCTTAGCACTAACTTAGGACCTGCTGCTTTCTCAAACATTTCCATGGACCAGTGACAACAAGCTTGTGACCGAGTCTTGTTACAAGCCCAGTGTCTCCATGTGAAGTTCTCATGAGATGTATAGTGAGTTTGACTACGTGAAAGCAACCAAACCACTTCATGCCTTTCCTTTTACAGATGCTTAAATCCAGAGGCAGGAGCAATTGAAAACAACAACAACAACAACAATAACAGCCAGCAGCAAAAGGGCTGGAGGTGTTTGGTCTGGAACTGACAAGATGAAATCTGTCCAAACCCTGGCTATCCAGCTGGAATTCGCCTGTTTTTCTTACAAAATTCATCTGGACCAGCTGCAGTCCTGGGGAGGAAGCTTTGGAATAGGGCAGTCATATCTTCCTACCAGAGCCATTATTTTCCTTTCAGTGAAATAAAGACACTTCACCCAGGTTTTCTCAGGGTGAGTTTCAAGATCCCCCATTATACTCTAAATTAGCTTCCAGGTGCACAGTTCTGAACTCTCGGTTTCTAAACTCCTTGATCCAAGCTAGAGTGCAATGGCAACTTTTCAAAAAGAATTTCTCATTGAAACCACAAGTTCCCAACACAGTGGCTGCTTCTAATATAATCTCAAAGGTCTTCTGGGGCACCATTATTCCTGTTTTAATATTTTCTTTTTAAGTAATCTCTACACCCAGCGTGGGGCCTGAACTCAACCCTGAGATGGAGTCCCATGCTCTTCGACTGAGCCAGCCAGGCGTCCCTCTGGAGTACCATTAAAGTGGGCATCATATTGTCTCCAATAAAGCTCACTGGAAACTTTTCCTCAGATGTCCAGCTCTTTCAGAGGTCATGGCTTTGTGTTCCTTAAGGGGCATTACCACCAAGATGGGACCCCCCTCAAAGAGAAAGAAATCAGAAAAAGCTGTAGGCGGCACTCCCTGGCCCTGCATGGCACCACATTTTGGGACACTTGTTAGATCTGATTTGGGGGCTAGAGTAATTTAGAAGGTCCTCTGGAATTTGAAGTATGTAGACTGGATTTAGGGTTGAGTACGGTTCAAAGCTGACTGGAAAAAAAGAAACTCCCAACACAGTTTCCTGGACAACACATGTGTGAGGTCAGTAAAGCTTTCCTCTGCACTGGGGCTCTCTCGTCGCCCCCCACCCCGCATCTCCCTATCAAATGCCAATCGAGCGCCCCCAGGTGCCAGGCACTGCGCTCAGCACTGGGGAGTCAATCCTGCACAAAACAGTTCTTGACTCCTGAGGCCAATTCGTGACATTTGGGTAACGGATTGCTGCTCTTAACATAACCTTTTGTTCCTCTAGCCTGCCTGCCCACAGAACGTCAGCCTTGGGAAGGAGCAAACCTGGAGACACAGGGTGATGTAGCGGCTCAAAACCATGTCTGCCACTTCACTGATGCTCCCATAAAGAGCTTATGGTCTCTCTCCCCTCCCATCGAATCTGGTCTGGCTTGAGCAACTCATTGTGACCACCAGGAAGTCACAGAGGTGATGCCGGGAGACTTTCAAGGCTAGGTCAGAAACGGTGATGCGGCTTCCACCTTGCTTGCTGGGATGGAACCCTGAGTCATTGTGTAAGAAGTCCAGTAATCCCGAGGCCATGTGGGGGAGCCATGTGTAGGCATTCCAGTCAGCTGTCCTAGTCTTTGGGTCCTCCCAGCTCAGGTGCCAGACATATGAGTGTATGAGTCTTTGGATGACTCCAGCCGCCAGCTCTCTCCTTGGAGCAAAGGCGAGCTGCCTCTATTATGCCTTTTCCAAATTCCTGACGAAGAGAATCCATGAGTAAAAGAAATTGTTGCTCACTTTCCTATGTTTGGTGCAGTTTTGTTATGCAGCAACAGTAACTGGAACAGATGGCAAAACCACAGGCCAGATTACTCCTCTCTGCCACACAGACTCTATCAGGAGTCTCTGCAGCAGCAGGGAGTCATCCCTGCTTGTCATACTCGAGGCTGCCATGGGGCTGCTCTGATCCCAGCCTGTACAACTTCCCTCCCTGGCACACTGTTCCAGGCTGTCACTGCTGCCACCACCCTGCCTAAGCCTTAGCTGTTAGCCTTGCTGTGACCTTCAGCCCTTGGGGGTGGGGGTGGCGGTGGGGGTGAGGGCGGCTGCTCTGACATTGCTGGGCTTGAGGGGAACTCAGTTGTAAAGGATCCCAGGCTCTGGAGGAAGGGGAGGGGCTCTAATCACCCACATCCTTCCTCTCTTCCTCAGATTCTGGGCTAGAGAGTCAGACCCCATCCCCACTTCCCCCTACCCGGGCACCACTGACAGACTCTGACCCACTGACAGTGAGCCAGTCGCCAACATATCTGATATATCCATTTTTGGAAGGCAGGCAGTCAGGGACTTAGCTTGAATACTCTTCCTGGCCAGCCTAACCCCTCAATATGTTGTTTAAGAACACCAGCTCTGGGGTCAAACCCTGGCTTCAGAACCTTCTAATTCTCTGACTGCAGATGGCTCACTTAGACTCTCAAACTTCAGCTTCTCATCTGTCAAATGGCGGTAACAGTCCCTACCCCATAAGGTTGCTGTCAAACTCACAGTGAGAGAATCCACGTAAAGATGTTTGGTCTATAGCAAATACTCAATAAATTTTAGCTACTTTTAAAAATGTCTTCCCCTGGAAGAAGCATCTCTTGTGACTTACCCCTTGTAAGACTTGAAAGCTGTCATTGTTGGGTGGTGGGTCTTGATCTGGGTCGACGCCAACTCTGTAAGTCACCAGGGAGAAAGACAAGGAGAAAAATGGAGAGTATTAGCTTGGACCATGGCAACCATGCTGGCTTGAAAGTAGCCAAAAAGCTGACCATCTTCCAGAAGTGGAAGGAGTAGTTAGCTAAAAGAGGAGGAAGGCTGTCATGCAAAAGTCGTGAGAAAGAGGTCATGTACCATGTCAGATCCCAGGGGGCAGGAGAGGCAAGTAGTACTGTGTGCTTACACCCTATGCAAGGCCACTCGGGAGTGGCACCGGCTGGCAACTGTCCCTCTGCCTTCCTGCACCAAATGGTCCCAGTTATCCAAACTGGGGTCTTACTGCCCCATACCGTTTCCTTTCTGCTGCTTCCTCACGTCTGCCCTGACCTCCTTTTAATTCCCTAAACTTCTGATATGCAATTTTTCACATATCCAGGGCAGTGCCGGAAGAATTTATAGTGAATACCTGTATACCCACCACCTAGACTCTACCACTGGCATCTTGCTAGAGTTTCTTTACCACGTATCTATCCATATCTCTATTATTCATCTTATTCTTTAGATGCATCCAAATAAAAGTTGCAGACATCAGCACATGTCCCCTGAATACTTGAGCATGCATATCATTCATGTTTTCTCCAGGTAGCCCCATGTCCTCCTGCAACAGAGGTGACCTGAGAGGTGGCATGTTTAAGATCAACAACTGAAGGCAGAAAGAAAAAGCAAAGTGGCAAAATCCACTTGCAACAAATCCCACACTTTTGTTAGGGTAGTTGTCTTGACTTAGTAACACACCAGCTGTTGTTTTGTGCATCTGTTAATTCTCTCTGCCTGTACCCTCTTCACTCTGAGGTGGAGAACTGTGACATCGATCACAGGGTGATGGGGGAGAGAACAAAGAGGCCAGGAAAATTCTCTGTCTTCTCACACTCCCTCCACTGTTGCAAAGAACTGGAAACTGAGATCTCAGTTTTTGGCAGGTCTGCCTTGAGCTTGACGGGAGGCACCGACTGGCCTCAACCAACAGTCCACTACCAGGGTGCTGACTCCAAAGAGTGGTCCACAGACACAAAACCTCACGTGTGTGCATCCTACTTTTCTTCCTCTCCTTCCCTCTTTCCCACTTATGATGCCCAGGTCATTTCTTGAGAAGAGAGACTAGTAGAAAAGGTAAACAGTAAAGAACACAGATGTGCCTACCCTTTCAAAGCCAATCTCAACCCTGTTTTATTCCAGGTTCGTCAAGCACTGACCCAAGGTGTGTGCGCCCCTGAAAGGAACTATGGCAGGAGAGGGAATGGATGTCCTGTATTTTGCTGAAGGCAAAGTTTAAAACCACAAGATGAATCCATGTATTCATCAGATATTTGTTGGATGCCTATTATGGCAGGCACTGTTCTAATGAAAATCTAGTGTACCAGACACCAGATTTCCTCCCTATGGGCCTGGAGTTTGATAGGATCTTTGTAGTGAGTTGGATGGACTTTGCTACATGTCTAGGGGCTGCTTCCAGGTTGGAGGAGATTCTGAGGGTTGGAGGCTTGTCCTCGTAACTAGACATTATCCGAGGACCTTTAAGCAACAAATCTCATAGAGGTTTTCTGACACAAAATCCATCCAATTCAGGGGCCTCAGGGCTGCCCCTAAAAGTCACAGCAGAGCCTCAATGCACCTGATGTGTCTAATGTATCAAAATGTGAGAGGAGTGGTCACATATGGAATTCCTAGCTCTTGATTTTGAGCCTTCATCTGTTTTAGAGATGCTTAACACACATTCCACAGAGAAAAGTCCTCCATGTGGTAGTTTTGTCAGCATTTGTAGGATCAACAGCTAGGAATCCAACATTAGGCCTTATTCTGTGGATTCTATAGCAGCACAAAACCCCTTCATGGCAGACTAATTTACTTAGCTGAGCTCCCTGGTACAGACTCAGAGAGGCAGAGCACTGGTTACCCTGGTGTTTCTCAGACAGCCTACCAGAATGCCAGGTGACATAGCAGCCCTCAATCTAACCATAAGGCCTGACCATATTGTAGGGCAGAAGTAATGAGTTTATGTTACCTGAAGGGCATGAGGCACAATATGGCCAAGAATATGGCAGTCCAGATCTGCCACTAATAATCTCTTCTTTCTATACTGTGAATTTTGAAATAGGTGTCATTAGCTTTCATAAACAGCTTCCACATCAGCAAAGATAAAGCAAGTTGACTTTACTGGCCTAGATGAAATAGGAAGACTATGAGTAGGACAAAAGGTTAAGTATGCCCTGTATTACAATAATGAAAGTAAAGCCAAATATAATAAAAGCTGCCAAATGAAATTTAGCCCCCTCTATTCTTTTAACTGATCTCTATTAAGAGAGAAAAAAATTCTTGTTTAACAAGAATTCAATTCTGGTCGACAAGAACTGCTTATGAAGACTAGGCTGTGACTATTTTCATGCAAGTCCTGGCAATGTCAGTGGAGCTCCTCTATTTTCCTTGGGCCCATGTGGCCAGGCCAGAATTCAAAACAACAAATATAAAATGTTGAAATAACTTCATCAATTCACCAAAGCAGGGCCACCCTAACTTCATCTCAAACTCATAATGTTCAGCATTTTGTTTGGGGGAACTTGGGAGTAAGTCTAGATCCACACTATCCAGTAGAACTTTCTGCAACCATGGCAGTGGGCTAGATCTGCGCTGTCCAGTGTGCCAGCCAAGAGCCACATGTGGCCAGACACTGAGTTGAAATGTGGCTAATACGACTAAGGAAGTGCATTTTTACATTTCATTTGGTTTCACACCAAGTGAGAAAATAAAGCAGTCAAACTAATGTGCTCATTCTGGAATGAATAAATCTGGAAAGAACATGAATAATTTCCCTTCTAATATGATAATAAGTACATTCTGATTAGCTGCCTCCAAAATGCCATTGAAATCTCAGGAATTTTAGGAGTGTTCTACATTAACCGATAATTTTGCAAAAACGTGAATGGCTGAAGCCCTAAATAATTCGAGGACTAGGAGACACACACCTTCATGTAAAACCTTGGACACCAGGTCACAGTCTGAATTCTCACATATCCCCAGGGTAATAACTTGTCCTTTGCCCACAGGACCTTCCTTCCTGAAGGTGGGATATTTCAAAAGAAAGGGTCTCCTCTGCAACTTATCTGCTACCTACAGTGAGGCCTCCAAAAAGTGAATGTGTGTGTGTGTGTGTGTGTGTGTGTGTGTATTTTAAACAGTAGAAAAAAAAGTGTAAACCCAGGGAACTTAACAGCTTCCATTACTTATATGCACATCATTACAGTCCATCTGGAGCCTGGTGATAGTGCAACGTTCATACCCGATGATAAGCATCGTTGTTCTCTCCACTGCCCTCAGAGAGTGACGTACTTTCACAGTGGCAAGAACAGAGCTCAAGCCTATTCTGCATTGATTTATCTACCAGCACTGAGAATCAGATCAGAAACAATGCATGCTGATATAGACACAGGAAGGAAAAAAGAAACATTAAACTCTTCGCTCTGCTTGCCCAATGTCGCCGCTCTTAAGCATAATCCAATCATAAACTTGGATGGACACCGAGAGACAAACTGCATTAGAAGAGACTTTATCTTCTGTTTTTTTTAAACACTGTTTTTGTACCTTCTGATTGACCATGAGGTATGAGTACACAAACACATACTTAAAAAACTCAAATAGCACTGGTACTTAATTAAGATGATATAAGCCATACCCTAGTCATGGCTGAAATATAAAATTCTAGTTTTCTTTATGAATTAATTAAAAGCCTTGTTTACTAGATCATAAACAAGGCTTTGTGGAAAAAGTATCTGTGGCTCTGAAAATGGACTGCTCTCGACACTAAGCTCAGTTGTATAAGAAAGGAGACACTTGCCAACTTCGGCTTTGGTGTTGACACACATTGTCCAATATTCAGGGAAAGAGAACAGAATGTCAGGGACACCGACACATCCATCAACCCAGAGAAAGGCTGGAAAAGGGATTAGACTTGACCTGACCTCTTGCCCCTTTGCTAAAAGGGGCAGGGGGTTGGCACACACAGGAAGCAAGAAAGGGACAAAACAGCATAAAGAGAAACATCTCAGGTTAGAAGGAGGAGAAGAGCCAGGCCCGGTTAATTTGTTTCTGAGGATGCCCTTGTGTCACCTGAAGTACTGCCAGCGGTGTTCATTCTGGTCCTCTTCGGAGGGCTCCTCGACGCCAACTCTGGGCAGCAGAAGAAGGGAACGTGAGTGTTATGGGGACAACAGGGGAGCCAGGAGCTCTGGGCACAGGACCTGGACCATGTCCATCAAAGAATAGGCTGGCTCACTCTGAATATAAATCCGTATCCTCTTATACTGTCCCCATTCTCTAAAACCCAGGGAGGTAGAACTGCTGCTAAATTCAAACTTAAAGCAACAGTATTAGGAGCTAGGTCAAATGAGGATCAATTGGGAATGAAGATAAAGCCTCTCAAAATATAATGTAAGGAAATCAAAGGAATGTATGCAACTCATAGAAAGTGCATTTATACAATTTTCCAGGTCACCTGTTTCATAAAGCAAGATACATCTGTACAAAAAATAGAAAACAAAGTTGCTACTAAACACATATTTGAAGCATTTACACATAATTTGACACATATTAGACAGAAAGAGCAAAAAGCACCATATTGTTGAAAACAGCAACAATACTTAAGAAGACAAAGATGGCCTTTTTTTTTTTTTGACAGAAGTCAGGAACCCAACTTCTGCTATTCTCTTTCTCTTGCACCTTAGAGTTAACATGGTCCATTTTTACCTGTCTTCACAATTTCTGGGTTATTCAGGGTGCATTGGAACTTTGTCATCGTACTAAGAGCAGGCACTACTGACAATCTTGGCACTACTGACATTTTGGGCCTGGGCCTCTACCTACTAGATACCAGTAGTGCCCTCCCACCCTAGGTGAGGCAAACCAAATATTTCCAGACATTGCCAAATGTCCCCTGGGTGGTAAACTGCCATCCATCGAGAACCACTGCGTTAACTCATGTGTTCTAAATTAGGGGTGGTATTGGCCCCATGGGTGTGAAAATTGGTTCTTGTGAGACAAAAAGTTTTAGCTAGTACAATGGTTTATAGCCCTCTAAAGCATGATAATACATAAACAAGTATACAGTGGATCTGTGGTATTTAAATTTCATTGGAAGAGGTCATCGGAGAAAAAACATCTTCCAAGGGCTCCGTGAAGGGAAACAATGAAAACAAGGTGGAAAAACATGGTGCTAGATAATGCCCATATTCTTGTGCTATGGCTATCCCCCAGAATATGCAAGTGAGAATGGGAATGCTTTTTAACACGGTACTTTTAACAAGTCACATGCTCAGAATGTGACTCATACCAGACTATTTTACTGTAGAATTGAAAAATTATAACAAATTCCAGAAAAGCAAGCTGGACTCCATTAAAGTAAGATTCACTGATAAGAAAAATAGCAATAGTAGCAGTACTAAGGCTATTATTGGTGATGATAATATTATATTATACACAATACATATTACATATAATAATTGAGAGCTAACATAGACTCAATGCTTACTATGCACCAGATTGTACCTTTCTTTCTTTTTCAGATGGTATATTTAATTCTTTATCACATTTATTTTATCCTTACACTACTGTCCCCATCTAAATCGGTGGGGAAACTGAGTAAAGAAGCTAAATAAGTTGCCCAAGGTCACAAAGGTAGAAAATGGTAGAACCAAGACTGTGGCCAAGGCTCTCACACCCCAGAGCTCCAGTTCTTCACCTCACAGTACCTGCCCCCTCTTTTTAAAAAAAGATTTATTTATTTATTTGGCAGGGGAAGGAAGGGAGAGGAGCAGAGGGAGAGGGAGAGAGAATCTCGAGCAGACTTTGTGCTGAGCCCAACACGGGGCTCGATCCCACAACCCTGAAATCATGACCTGAGTTGAGACCAAGAGTCAGATGCCCAACCAACCAAGCCACCCAGGCGCCCTAGGATCCACCCTCTAATTACATGCTGGCACCCTTAATCACTTTAAAAAATATTCAGTTACAAATGCTATTACATAAAGAGCTCAGGGCTTCTCCCTGCCTTTATTCTTCAAGTTATCTGGCAAAGAGCTTTATCGTAAATTCTCAGTCTAACAGGATTATACTGAGCAGAGTATCCTTACTTGTCCTTGAGTGTTTGCACGACTGCACTCTAGAGTGCAAAGAGTACCTGTTCGTCTGACTGCCACACATGTGCCATTCCACCCCCACCATCACTACCACTTGACATGTGTGTCACCTGAAGCTGGGGTGCTCTAAACAGAACAGCCACCACGCTGCCAAAATGTGCTCTGGACACATACAAGGCGGTCTTTTTTTTTTTTAATTGCCAAAATTCTGCCTTTTGTGAATAACAACCTTTGCTCAAGGGACTACAAAAAAATGTAGTCTGTGCATTAATAGGAAATAACTGGAGCGTTCTGCCATTATGTTTTAAAATATTGATCACAACATACCAAAAAGCTAAGTTGGATTTCTGGAGGGCAGTGACCTAGCTTTGGATTTGTGGAATATTCATTTTTATCTTTTTTTTTTTTCATTTTTATCTTATACGCAGACTAGTACATAGCCATGGTTAAAAATCACAACTAACTTCTAATTATTTAGGATGGAACTCCAAATCCCACCGTGGGCCTTTGTCTTCTGAGCAACCACTTAACACCACATGGTCTCTGTCAGTAGCCTGGAGAAGTAAGGAACAAGTAGGTATTGATTGTACTTTCGTCACAGAGGTCAAAACACCACGCTGAACTTCAGGGGGTTTCTGAATCAATTTAGAATAAGAAACTGGTTCATGTAAATGATTCACGGTCATGAAGTAACATCAGAAACCACAGGCCAGAAAACCCAATGAATCTCATTACTTTATTTCAGAGGGAACTTCTTTTCATGTGATCATGTGATAAATGTCAGTTTCTACACTTACATAATTACAATGTATTCATATCTGGGAAATGCAATGCACTAACACCATATGTATTGTCCACCTATTTGTTTCATTATGCTATCTGGGTAGAGTTGGACAGAAAGAAGAAAAAAATAAAGATAGGAGCAGAGATCAATGAAACAGAAAACAAACAATACAGAAAATCAATGAAATAAAAAGCTAGTTCTTTGAAAAGATCAATAAAATTGACAAACCTCTGACAAGAAAAAAAAGAGAGAAGATACAAATTACCAATATCAGGAATGAAACAAGGAGTGTTACTATAGATCTCACAGACATCAAAAGGATAACAAAGCAATATTACAAACATAAACATGACAGCTTAGATGAAATGGATCAATTTCACAAACCACCACAATTCACCCAATATGGAACAGATAACCTTTTTTTAGATTTATTTATTTATTTATTTATTTATTTATTTATTTATTTGAGAAAGAGAGAGAGGGAGAGGGAGAGAGAGAGAGAGAGAGAGAGAGAGAGCAAAAGAGAGCATATGAGTGGGAGGAGAGGGAGAGAGGGGATCTCAAGCAGAATCCCCGGTGAGTGTGAAGCCCAAAGCAGGGTTTGATCCCACAACTCTAAGACCATGACCTGAGCTGAAATCATGAGTTGGACACTTAACTGACTGAGCCACCCAGGTGCTGCATGAAACAGATCATCTTAATAGCCCTTTAACTATTAAAGAAATTGCCTTCACAATTTAAAAATTCTTGCAAAAGAAGTCTCTAGGACTAGATGGTTTTACTGGAGAATTCCATTAAACTTTCAAGACGAATTAATGTCAATTCTACACAATGCCTTCCAGAAAACAGAAGAGTAGGGAACATGTCCCAGCTCATTTTGTGAGGCCAGATTACTCTGGAACCAAAAAAATAGAGAAAGGCAGTACAAAAAACAAACAAACAAACAAACAAACAAAAAACAAAAAAACCCAAGTGTAAACCAATATCCCTTATGAACACAGACCACAAAAGTCCTTAACAAAATAACAGCTAATAGAATTCAGCATTCATATAAAAATTTATACGCCATAACCAAGTGGGGTTTGTTTTAGGATAGTAGGACTTGTTTAATATTTGAAAGTTAGTTTTAAAATGAAGGGGAACGGGTGCTTAGGTGACTCAGTCAGTTAAATGTCTGATTCCTGATTTCAGCTTAGGTCATGATCTCAGGGTCACGAGACTGAGTCCTGTGTTGGGCTCTGCATTGGGCGTGGAGCCTCCTTGAGATTCTCTCTCCTCCCCTTCGCCCCTCCCCCCACTTACATGTGCACTCTCTCTCTAAAAAAAAAAGGGAAACTAATCAATGTAACCCACCATATTAACAGGCAAAGCATGGAAAATAATATGATCATATCTCTATAGAAAAAAGCATTTGATAAAATTCAACACCTGTTTATGATAAAAAAAAAACTCAAAAACCTAGCAATAGACAGAAACTCCCTCAACTTGATGATGATGAAGATCTACAAAAACCATACAGCTATATTACACTTATCGGTGAAAGACTGAATGCTTTCCCCTTAAAACTGGAAACAAGACAAGGATGTCAGCTCATGTCACTGTTACTCAACATCATACTGAAAGTCCTAGCCAGAGCAGTAAGTCGAGAAAAGGAAATAAAAGGTATGCTGGTTGGAAAGGAAGATATAAAACTGTCTCTGTTTGCAAATGATGTGATGGTCTATGTAGAAAATCCCAAAGAATTTACAAAACAAAACAAAACCCTCCTAGAACTAATGAGTTCAGCATGGTCACAGGATATAAGAACAACATAACAAAAACCAGGGGGCCTGGGTGGCTCAGTTGGTTATGCTTCTGACTCTTGGGTTCAGCTCAGGTCATGAGCTCAGGGTTGTGGGATCGAGTCCTGCATCAGTGCTCTGTGCTGGCCATGGAGCCTGTTTAAGATTCTCTCTCTCCCCCTCTGCCCCTCCCTCTTCTCTCCCTCTCTAAAAAAATATAAAAACCAATTGTATTTCTATATTCTAGCAATGAACACATGGAAATTGAAATTAAAGATAGAATAATATAATTGCTCAAAAAAGAAGAAAGATTCCAATATAAATCTAACAAACCACGTACAGGCACTGTATGCTGAAAACCATGTAGCAGTGATGAAGGAAATCAAAGACAATATAAATAAATGAAGAAACATGCCATGTTCATGAATTGAAAGACTCAACATAATAAAGATGGCAATTCTTCCCAAACTGATACACAGGTTTAACACAATTCCTGTGAAAATTCCAGCAAGATTTTTTTTTTGAGATAGACAAGCTTATTCTAAAACATATATGGAAAAGAACTAGAATAGGTTTACCAATTTTGAAAAAGAATAACGTGGTAGGGCTCACTCTACCTGATAGTAAAGTTTATTACATGACTATAGTTATCAGGACAGTGTGGTACTGGTGGAGGGTTGAAAGCATTCATCAACAGAGCAGAATAGAAACAGATTCACATGTATATAGCCAACAGGGTTTTGTCAAAGGAATAAAAGTAGTTCAATAGAGTAAGACTAGTTTTTTAAAAAGATTTTATTTATTTGAGAGTGAGAGAGCGTGAGCACGCTTAACTGGGGGAGAGGCAGAGGGAGAGGGAGAAGCAGGCTCCCTGCTGAGCAGGGAGCCTGATGTGAGGCTCCATACCAGGACCCTAAGATCATGACCTGAGTTGAAGGCAGATGCCCAACCGACTGAGCCACCCAGGAGCCCCAAGACTAGTCTTTTTAACACATTGTGCCAGAACTGGGTGGCCATAGGTAAATAAAATAAAACCTCAACCTAAACCTTGCATCTTATATAAAAATTAACCCAAAATGGACCATAGACTTGAATGTCAAGCATAAAACTAAAAAAGTTTCAAAAGATAACAGAAGAAAATCTTTAGGACCTAGGGCTTAATGGAATGTCCTTAGATGTAACACCAAAGGCACAATGCATAAAAGAAAAATAAATGATAAATGGCACTTCCTCAAATTTGAAACTTCTGGCCTATGACAGATTCCACTAAAAGGATGAAAAGACAAGTTACAGCCTGAGAGAAAATATTTGCAAATCACACCTCTGACAAAAGACTGGTATCTACTATAAAGAAAGAACTCTCAAAACTCAATTAAAAACTCCAAACAATCTAATTAGAAAATAGAAAGTTTGAACAGGTGTTTCACCAGGAGGAGATATATGAATGGCAAATAAGCACATGAAGAGATGTTCAACATCGTTAATCATTAGAGAAATGCAAATTAAGGCCACAGTGAAGTATTCCAACACACCTATTAGAACAACTACAATGAAAAATAGTGGCAACACCAAATGCTGGCAAGGATGCAGAGAAACTAGATCTCTCCTATACCCAGTCACATACATAGTCATTTCCTGGTCTCTCGCTGTATGCTAGCTGCTATGTTCTGGGTGCTATATATACATTACATCAATATTTCCACAACAATACAGTTATTTTATGTGTGTATATATACAGCTTCTGTGCCTCAGGGAGAGCTACCCAAACTCTCAGTGCTGGATAGGACAGTTTTAATGATCCAGTCCTGAAAAGGGTTATCAGAAGTGCCAAATGTCACAAGTCAACTCTCTCCATTCAGTGGGAAATTATTTGGTCCTATATATGTCTGTGGGGTAGAAGGCTTATAAACTAGCATGAAAAACAAACATGATTTAATCAGGCTCTGAGCCTCCAGGGTACCTACTGAGAGTGACCAAAGAGGAGCAGGAAGTAACCTCAGAGGTCAATCTTGAGATTCTTTAAAAAAAAAAAAAAAGATTTTATTTATTTGAGAGAGAGAAAGAGAGAGCAAGCATGAGCAGGGAGTGGGGGAGGGGCAGAGGGAGAGAGAGAAGCAGACTCCCCACTGAGCAGGGAGCCTAATGCAGGGCTCTATCCCAGGATCATGGGATCGTGACCCAAGCCAAAGGCAGACACTCAATGGCTGAGCCAACCAGGCGCCCCTAATCTTGAGATTCTTAAAGATTCTCAACTGTGTGCAGGGTAAGCCTCCTTTTTTACCCTTATTCTAACACAGAACAAGGCTGGTACCATCTTGCATGCCAGTTTAGAGGCAAAAATCTGTCCATTTTGTTCTTCAGGTTTATATTCCCATGATGAATTATTTCTCTTAATACTACTCTTGAGATTCACATCAGGAAATTGAAATTCTAATCATCCCAAATTTCACGACACAGAGGGAGGAGTCCCTGACGCAGGCAAACTTCTTACAGGTGGTAAAGCACAGTAGTCAAGGCTGTGGACTGGGTGGCAAGACTGCCGGAGCCCAAATCCTGGCTCATCCCCCTAAAGCTATGTGACCTGGGCAAGTTATTGCTCTATGCCTCAGTTCTATCAACTCTAAAATGGAGATGACCGTAGTAGCCTCTTTATAGGAATGCTATGAAGTTGGTCTTAATGCAGGCCTGGCATTTTGTACAACGCCTGCATCACACAAGCGTCAGCTATTCTATGGCTGCCACCAATTAGCCCCACATAGGTTCTGCAGAGCCACAAGGAGCCCAGATATGGTGCCGCTGGCAGAGGCCAAGCCCAGGAATCCCTGCCTGCCATCAGTACACAAGTCCTTGATGGGGAGGAGGTGGTGGAAACTATTCTCTCAAATTCCAGTTTTCTCCCAAATTCCAGTCCCCCCACCCCCGACTCTAAGGATGACCACGAGGTCTGGATAGGCTCTCTCCTTCAAGCTAGGTATGCTCTGCAGTTGTCAGTCTGGTGCTTTCTATGCTCTAGAGAAGGAAAAAAAAGCTAAAGGCCCGCAGAGGAAGAGGAAAACACTGCCACCTGGTGGCTCTTCAGAGTATTCTTCCCTGCACCCATGCACGCCCCGAGTGTTGTCGCGCTCTGATCACAATCACTCTCTGCAGACTCCAAACTGAGGGATGTGGTGGGAGCACCTCCCATGAGGCAGAACACATACAGTGAGGCCTGAAGGGGCTGGTAGAAGATCTGACAGCCTGCTTTCATTTACCATTCAGGGAAACTGAGGCCCAAAGACAGGAAGGGCTTGCCTTGAAGACAGAGCCAGAGTTAGGCTCTGTGACTCGTGACCTCTGTTCCAGCGTCATCTTTACTGTCAGGTGCTGGGGCTCACAAGCATACTTTGCAATTCAAACGCTCGTAAAAAAAAAATCAACTTTAGATCAGTGCTCTCCATCCTGATACAGCTGCAAAACCACAGGCGGGGAACATCCAGGAGGCTGCAACAAATGAGGGTTAGGCAGGAAATGTCACCTCTGTGCACTCGAGTAAGAAGTAACAGAGCAATTTCCTCCTAGAAACAAAACTCAAATTGCCTCTTTTTATTTCTGGTGGATGAGATTATTTCGGAGGACTTAGTTTGATTTGAAAGGACTGTGAAATGCCAGACGTTGCCAGCAGTTATGTCCGTTCTATTGCCTGCAGCTTTAGGACTTTTGAATTCTTGCCCTAATGTCACTGTTCTAGCAAGGTCTGGATATTTCAAAAGTCCTTGTGTTTTCGTACTGACAAAACTCTTAATGACCATCTTTTTTCTTGTGGAAAATCTGACATTCGGAATTTTTACATATTGTTTTTTAATTGCTCCCCCAAACCAAACAAAACCCCATAAAAATCTTCCGAACACTAGGCTGTCTCACACCTGGGTGAGCACAGTGACACAATTAGACATGAAACTGGCCATGGTTTCAAACCGACCTTATGTTAAGCCATGACAACATGGGTGTTGTGCCTCCGCCAATGACCCAGACGGTGAAGAAGACGATGAGGAGGGTGGTCGTGAACATCATCTGGCGAGCATAGGATGCTGTGTCTCGGATGGCCAGTGCAAATGCCATTGCCCCCCTGAGGCCTGCAGGGACCAAAGAAGAGGATTTGGTTATAAGGCCAAATGACAACATGTCCTGGAATCCACTGCTGCCACTCGGGGCTAGTGAACTATATCCACGTATGGTTTGCAAGTCAAGTTGTCTTCTTCAGAAAGAAGAAAAGGGAATATGGTTTTCTCCAGTTGGAAGTTTTCTTCTTGTAAAATGCCCAAATGTAATGAGAAAAACACAGCAGTACTTTGTATAACATATTCTAGGATAATAACACTCTTATTACTGAAACAGTTCTCGTGCTTGTAACATGAAGTAAAAGGAAATGTAAATAAGAAATAACTAACATAAGCTCTCTAGGTCTGTGATCCAGGCACTCTACAGTCATTATAAACTTAAGTAACAGGCTAGGTATGAATATGCCAAATGCATATTTGTGGCCTGTGTGCCATGAACCACAGAACAATTCCGCATTTCCTTAGCAAAGCAACACAAAGAAGAAATGATATAACCTGATCTCCATCAAGGGTTGGAAACTTTTCCTGTAAAGGGTCAGATATTAAATGTTTTATGCTTTGTGGGGGCAAGGGGAAAAAATCAAGGATACAGTGTGGGTACTTATATATACAAGAAAAAACAAATTTCCACAAAATCTTACCAATGGAAGCCAAGAATAGAATAATAATAATGGAGTACAATTTGTTATAATATAGGTGCATTAATGAAAACAATGGAATTCTTTTGGAGGAGTATATTTCACTTAATTGGATTTCAGAGTTAGGATCCCCTGTCATTAGATTATAGATGTCCATCCGTAAAGGCCACTCTTAGCCATGGAGTATATGAAAATGGGAAGCAGCCAGATTTGGCCCAGGGGCTATAATTCACTGACCCTTCATTCACATGAATGGGTATTAAGATTGAGCACCAAATACTTGTGGTGAGTACAGCACAACCTATAGAGAAGCTGAATCACTATGTTGTACATCTGAAACTAACGTAACATTATGTGTCGATTACACTAAAAAACACCCTGAGGAAGATAAATTAAATTTGTGAAGCTAAGTATATTCATACTCACCTTTAATTTTGAAAGCATATGTTTTGATCTACATAGTGCAACACTCACAAAGAAGTGAAACAATAGTAAATATTTTTAATATATATTTACAAATGTTTGTTCTATGTGAGTTTTCATATTTTCATCTTGCATCAGATTTTGTTACATTTAATGTTGTTTGTTTAAAAAAATATTATGCCCACACATTTTCATGTTTATCTAAGCTCTTCTGTTCCTTCTTCATACTATGATCATCATTTATTTTATAGTAAAGACTGAATCCATGGTCTTTAATAGATAATATGGTATAAGTTCCTGTTCACTGGGGGGAAGACTGTGTACATTTTATGAGAGAATGAGAAGTTATTCCCACTATATCTGTTTGTGTAGGTGTTCCTACCTTTCCTAATAATTTTGTAAATTCACTAATCTGAGAACTTCACGATTTACCACAGAATGATTCCAAAAAGTGACATGAAAAAACAGAGCAAAGTTAATGTTTTCTGTGCTAGTGAAATACTTATACAGATTTAGATTGCCTGACAGCCAGCTTTGTCAATGATCAATATCTAAGCCTCTAAAGGGATGTTGTCTCAAAGAAGAACACTTGGGGGTCAGAGATAGACAATGTGTACTACATTTGTCTTTCTCTTATTAGGTAAATACTGTAAGCAAAATGAAGGAGAAGCCTTGGGTTTTTCATCACTTTAAAGAACTGAGTTCCTTTCAATGGCAAGATTGCTCCCAGCAGGAAATAATTTTTACAGGAGATATCTTTAAACAGCACTGTGTATTTCTCAGTCTTTTAGTACAGAAAATAATGAACATATTTTAAGTTTGTCTAGGTGACTGAGTTATCTCCAGCTGGTCTTGCTCTTTTCCAGCAGTACTTTCTGAATATGTAAGGAGGATCTTGGCATGCCCTCCTGAGAAACCTCTAAAGTTGCCCAGCTGCTCTTGAGTCAAGCCCAAACTCTTTGGCACAGCACTGGAGCTTCTCTGTGGTCCAGACTCCAATAGTGGTTCTCAGAGTGTGTTCCTCAAACCAGCAGCAGCCAAGAATATATGAGAAATGTAAGTTCTTGGGGCCCGCACCAGAGCTGCAAAATCACTGGTGGTGGGGCCCGGCAAGGTGCTCTAACGAGCCCAATTGGTGGTTCCTATATAGCCTAAAGGCTCCCAGCAGCCTAGATGCAGTTTCCCCATCCAACCTTACCCTCTTTCTGCATTACCCTGCATGTCTTACATTGAAACCACACTGCTGTCCTTCCTGGAAAAAGCCACGCCTGGCAATGCTCTCCTGTTTCTCCAACCCACTGCCTCACGAGAGCCATCTCTCGAAAGCCCAGGTTGAAGGTTACCCCCTTGGTAAAGATGACCCTAGGCCCTCCTCTTCTCCACTTTGACTCCATACTTTTTAGGTGCAATTTGTCACCCTCTCTCCAGAGACACTTAGCTCTTTGCACACCTTCCTCCCCCACAGGGGACTGTGAGCCCTGCAAGGAGGCTGTCTTTGTATCCTCCAGAACCCAGAACTGTGGCTTATAAAAAGAATGCTCCATGAACGTGTGTCAGAGTGAAAGGGACTCATTGTGGCAGGCTGCATGTTTAAGTGCAGATGTAAGCACATAGTACACAGAGCAACTGCTTTGCCAAGCAGTGCCTATTGGTGAGAGTTAGGAGTTAGGTAAGACTCTGAGGCCCCTGAGCACTACTACGTAGCAGTAAGACGGCTGCTGCTCACTTTGCCTCTTGTGCAGCCCCTCCCCATCTCCCACACAGGACAGAAGTACCTTGAAGGATCACTGTAGCCTTTTGCCCTACCATCTCCTCCCTCTGTTCTGCAAAGATGCTCTAACTTGGCTCTTGTCTATAATGTCTGATGCTTACCACCATCAGCTCATGCCAATTGCTCTCTCCTTCCTTTACCTCCACATACTTTACTGTCCTTTGTCTGCTCAGTGGCTTCTGCACACTTCTCAGCTTTACAGTGGGGGGGGGGGGGCGGCATCTGGGAGATAGTGTAAATTAAGCAGAACTATCATAGCTGTTAACTTCTGGTTTGGGGCTCATCTTGTTTATGCAAGTGGGTTTTTTTTTTTTGGTTTTTGTTTTCTGCTTCAGAAAAAGTTGGAGCTAGGAAGAACCTCAACTAATTAGTTCAATTTCATTATTTTACAAGAGTGGATACTGTAGCTGGGAGGTACTGAGTGACTTGGCCTGTGTTCTTTTTTAATTAAAGGCCTATCTCCTTTCTAATTCTAGATCTGGAGCCCTTCTGGAAGATTATGAACATCTACTAGAAAACTATCAAGTACTTTAAATACTTCTATATCTTCAGGTACTGTGGGTGGTAGAGATAAAAATGAAGATGTGTCTATTTTAGGGGAGAATGTTCACATTTGGTAGTATGGCTTGCAAAATCATATTAACTCTGTTTAACTCTGTGTACGTTGGTCTACTCAGCACTGTGGGGGGATACTAAAGAACCAGGAATTTGAACTTCTATCTCTTTATGAACCTTATCAATGATATTTTAATCATGCTAACATTCCTGCCAAACAAAATGCATTTTCTTTACATTTATGGGTTTTTACCTGAAAACATCATCATGTGTTGAAAGTTCCAGCCAATCTTATGCCTTCTGCCCAAGTTGAGGAAGAAGGAGAGCGGGTAGATGTGTGCAGCTCTGCCCAGAAAGATGGCAACCTAACCACCAGGTGGAGGTTAAGGACCCAACAGGTATCTAGAATGGTACCTTCCCCCAGCCTCTGGCAGAGAGGAGAATTTTAGGGATGCTGTGATACCTCATGACCAGGAGATAACTGCACAAAGAGTAGGAGGGTAGCACAAGGCAGCCAGGCTGTCTAGTCTCCCTCAAAGTGAGCCTCAGCCACAGGTGGGGATTCAACTAGCCAACTTTCCCAACCTCCTGGCTCCCAGAGGTAATTTCTAACCCATTAACTGTGTTGTTGGAACTTCTTGATGTAATTAGGCTGGTGTGGACCAAGTCTCCCGGTCTTGGGTCCAGAAAAAAGCACGGGCACCCCGGCAGGGATGTGGGGGGGGGGTGTTGAGAGGAGTAAACAGTGGTGTGGGCTCCATAAGAAGGAGAGTCAGAAGAACAAACGCCTAACCCCTGGGGTCAAATGGTAAAGAGCAAGTTTTCTGGGCAAGAGTTCATAAGCCTCGGTCGGAAGTAAGCAGTAAGGGTCCCAAATGACCAGGAAGATGCTACGAATGAGAAAGTTAAAGTACTGGGTACACTTAAGGAGCATTCTTACTCCTCCCAAGACTCAAGGGGAGGTGGTGGTGGGGGCAGGGGGGAAGATCTCTCTCCCTGAGGGGCTCAAATGTCTTGACAAGGAAACACGGGAGCCTGGAAGGCAAAGAATTCCGGGAAATAGGGCATTTGTCAGTTGCTGAGCTAAGCCCAAAGCCCAGTGGAGAGAGCTGCAGGCTGCCCTGGTCACAGAAGGAAACCGCCGTGGGAGCCGCAGGGCCGGGAGCTTCCGGTTCAGCCGAGCACCAGCTGCCGCAAGCTACAGCTGCCTCAGACAGAAGCAAAGGCCCAACGGTCTTCTGCCTTCTCTGGGGTAAAGGGCTGCCTGTTTTTTTCTGCTTTCAGCTGGGTTCCCTACCCCCCTTGGTTCTGTGTTGGGCTGTTTTGTTTTCAACAGAAGGAGACAGGTCATGCTTCGAGAGCTTCGAGAGCATCCCAGAAGCCACGTGAAGCTCCTCAAGCGCTCAGGGGCCTTCAGGATTCCAGAGGGCCGTGCTCGCCCTCCCGGCCAGGCCCTCCTCTGTAAACAAGAGCTGCTCTCTCACTCTCCCTCACAGGATGCTATGCTAGGAATGCAAATCCAGAGGATGTGCAAGGTCTCTCTGAATCAAAAATGAGAACACTGAGCCCCCAGATTTTTAGCTGTGAGTCTGGTGAGTGGGCAAGACCAACGAAGAGCCCCAGCTGAAGCAGCTAACACTCTAACCGGAAGGCCTCCACATGGCAGGCAATAGGCCACTGTCACTATGGAGCTGGTTAGGGAATGCCACCTATTCTTGTACTGTAAATGAATAGCCCAGAAGAGGAAAAACACTTCTTTTCTTCAGGTTAGCTGTGAGGCATCAGAAAAGGCAAGAGGAAATTCCCAGCAATAGGGGACGCCGGCTCAGCATTTTGAAATCCAGGCTGAGCTGGACTGCTATGGTTCCAAGCCCCAGAGAAGTTTACTTCAATAAAAACAATAGGATCTGAGGCAAAGTGATCAAAACTCTGAGCTGGCAATCCAGTGCTGGGCATTCACATCCCTCCTTCCTCGAGAGAAGCCAATCCCCAAAACTGTGCCTTTCTTCCAAAAACTGTGCTCACAATGGATCTAAGTCAAAGAATCAAGTATTTTTCCACTTTGTCTTTTCTTCTTCTTCTTTTTTTTTTGGAAAAAAAGAAGTCTTTTTCACTGTGTTCTATAACAGCAGGGACACTCCACTGAAAGCATGTTCATTTGCCTGCAGGCTTCTTTGGGCAGCCTGCACCAGTGTGCAGTCTACAAGAGTAACAGAACCTTCAGGTCTTTCCAGTTGGGAACCTCCTGGATTGGAACTCAGGCAGTAATGAAATAAAAAAATGATTCCGGCACTCACACAGTTGACAACTTCTGCTAAGAAGAGTACTTTACAGGGCAAGTGGGTGGCTCAGTGGGTTAAACATCTGACTCTTGATTTCAGCTCAGGTCATGGGCTCGGGTCCATGTCAGGCTCCATGCTCAGCAGAGAGTCTGCTTGTCCCTCTCCCTCCCTCTTTCTGCCCTTCTTCCTGCATGCATGTGCACATGGACAGACTCTCTTTCTCTAAAATAAATTAAGAAATAAAGTCTTTAAAAATAAGTAAATAAATAAAAAGGCTGCTTTACAAAACAAGCTACCACCTGCCAAGCACCAGTGTAACAGAAAAAACACCTTACACAGAATATGCAGAAAAGGACAACCTTAGATCAAATGCTAACCCTTAAATCAAATATATTTAGCTTTATGAACCACGTAAGCCTTCTCTTCTCTCATCATGAAAACACCATGAACTAGCACTTGGCTCAGTCACTCAACCAGAACAGAAATTCTTCTTATTAGAGTTTCCCCAGCAGTGGTCACCTGTACACATAGAAAACAGAAGAGCCGAAAAAGGATACAAAAGCTCCAATGATGAAAACGGGGCTGAAAACATGCTTCTGGAAGGTAAACAGCGCCAGGCCCATATAGGAGAAGATGAAGTTCTCGGCCAGAAAGTGTAACACCTCAAAGAGCTGCACAGAACGGGAAAAGGAAGCCGTAAACCCCGTGGGTCTCCTCCCTTGAATTCACAGGTAACTTGTGAAGACCGAGGGTTCACTCTCACCTGCTTTGTTCGACTTCTTGATTCCACCGACAGATTGTTGTAGGTGTAATGAGCCTGTGTGATTCCACAGAAAAGGACCGCCACAACACCTGGTAAGAGATTTTTTTTTAAAGAAAGGAAAAACATCAGTGGGAAAAAAAAGAAGCAGGAAAAAAATCCCCACTGAAACAAAAACTTAAGGTAGGCTAGCCCAACATATCCAACTTTCTGGATAGTTTGGAAAGTTCCCTATTACTGAATGCTCCCCTACCCCCACTACTCATATCAACTTTTCCTTCTTTTCTGACTGTCCTCCTTCAAGGTGAAGGTCCTCGACTTCCCTTCTTGCTCCACTTTTAAGGGCATTCTCTCCCCTCTTCTGCTCCTGCTGAATTTGGCACTTAGCTTTCATTCCTTCAAAGCGGCTGTGGGGGCACCGGTGGCTCAGTCAGTTGAATAGCCAGCTCTTGATTTCGGCTCAGTTCATGAGCTCGGGGTTGTGGGATTGAGCCCCGTGTCGGGCTCCATGCTCAGTGGGGAGTCTGCTTGAGAGTCTCTCTTTCCATCTCCCTCTGTTCCTACCCTCTGCTCTCTTGCTCAAATAAATAAATGAATAAATAAGTCTTTTAAAAAAAGAGAGACCATGAGGGCCCATCATATCCTTTTTGTCATGTTCCTCTCTGTTCTTAGAAACCATGAATTTGATTGCGAGCAAATCCTTTTTTCTATTTTTACATGGATGTGGGCTTCAGACAAAATGGATCCAGAGTACTGTTCCATTTATCCAAGCCTTGATTACCTTGATTTCTGATTAATGGTAACCATTATGTTGTGCAAGACAACTGACATACCTAGCCTTTGTCTATACATTTACAGAAAATTGTCAACTTTTAAAGAAGTGGGCTATTTTATAATGCTGCATGTAAAGATATGTTGCAGTATTTTGCAAAGAGGATGAAAGAGCTTCCCAACTATCTAGATTATGTATAATAATTGTACTTGAGTTTTCTAATGGAAAAATTCAGTGATTTTTTTTTGATGAGAGAAATGTGAGGAACTAAAACCACAAGGTTACTTATACCAGTAATACCCGAAACTGGCATCATAAGAACATAATATTGAAAAACAATGATTAAATAGACCAGAGACAAAACAAGGACAAACTGTGTTCACACTTATCTGAGTAAATACAAAGTTAATCTTACAAGGACACAGATTTTGTTTGTTATTGTTACTACCTGTAAAATAAGTAGCAATCTAGGGGGATGGTACAAATAAGTTAATGTATTCAGTAACCTCTGCAGCTAAACATCTATTTACAGTTAGAATGAGTATTCAGAGACAGCTGGCCTTGAAACAATAAATTTCATTCTTTAAAAAATGTGTGGCTTTGGGAAACAAAATTATTCTTAAAGCAGAACATCCCCCTTGCTCAGCAATCCTTCATATGGACGCTCTGTGAGCAGTTCATCAACTCGATGCAGCGGCTCCATGAGCTCCCCTCCAGCTCCTAAAGCCCTGGATACAATGAAGGGAAGGGTGGCCCAGGCGAGTAAAAACCCACCTGTAAACCCGCAGGCTTCGGCCAACAGGAACGTGCTCCATGACATCAGGAAGAAAAGTGCGGTCTCCAGCAGGGGGAAGCAGTGCAGCTTGGTAAACTTGGTCACGTGGGCCCCCGTCAAGGAACTTGGCTCCAGGAACCAGTTATCAGGCCCACCAAGAACCACACTTGATTAGCCCAGCACCCCCCTCCTTAGGGCTATCCTTTCCTTTCAACTCTTCTTTCAAAGAAGAAAAGCTGCTGGCTAGTTTTTGAAGTAATGAAAACTAAGTTTTCTAGTAGAAAAGAGGTTAGCAAGGGCTGGGAGAGGGGAGAAAGGGAATATTGTTTCAGGGTTACATGGTTTCTGTTTGGGATGATGTAAAAGTTCTGGAAACAGACAGTGGGGATGATTTTTTAAAAATATTTTATTTATTCATGAGAGACACGGAGAGAGAGAGAGAGGCAGAGACACAGGCAGAGAGAAAAGCTGGCTCCATGCAGGGAGCCCGATGTGGGACTTGATCCCGGGGCTCCGGGATCACGCCCTGAGCTGAAGGCAGATGCTCAGCCACTGAGCCACCCAGGAATCCCACAGTGGGGATGACTGCACAAACAGTGTGGAGGTACTTCATGCCACTGAACTGTATGCTTAAAAATGCTTGAAATGGCCAATTATGTTATATGTATTCTGCCACAGTTAAAAAAATAATGTAGCATTACCAAAAACCATTTAAGCATGTACTTTATTTTTTTTTAAAGATTTATTTATTTATTTATGATAGGCATAGAGAGAAAGAGAGGCAGAGATTCAGGAGGAGGGAGAAGCAGGCTCCATGCTGGAAGCCCGATGCGGGACTCGATCTCAGGACTCCAGGATCACACCCCGGGCCAAAGGCAGGCGCCAAACCGCTGAGCCACCCAGGGATCCCCAAGCATGTACTTTAAATGGGGGAGTTATACAGTATGTGCATTTTACCTCAATAAAGCTTTCTTCAGAAACTGAATTTTTAGGATGCCTGGTGGCTCAGCAGTTGAGCGTCTGGCTTTGACTCAGGGCATGATCCTGGGGTCCCTAGATCAAATCCCACATTGGGCTCCCCACAGGTAGCCTGCTTCTCCCTATGTCTGTGTCTCTGCCTCTCTGTCTCTCATGAATAAATAAATAAAAATCTTTTTAAAAAAAAGAAATGAAAAGAAACTGAGCTTTCTAAAGCAACTGGAAATAGGGGATCCCTGGGTGGCTGGGGATCCCTGGGTGGCTCAGTGGTTTGGTGCTTGCCTTAGGCCCAGGGCATGATCCTGGGGTCCCAGGATTGGGTCCCGCATCAGGCTCCCAGCATGGAGCCTGCTTCTCCCTCTACCTGTGTCTCTGTCTCTCTGTGTCTCTCAGGAATAAATAAATAAAATCTTAAAAAAAAAACTGGAAATAGGTTTTCCGTGCTCCTTGTAATGCCCAGGGCTCTGAGGGGCACCACCTTGGCCTGAGGGGGACTGGCTGGTTAGTCCCAGCAGTGCTGGGCTCATCCTCAGCCAGGCCTGGGGACAGACAGTAGGTCAGTGAGACCCTGACCTCTGTGGGCTGCTGTGAACTTGAGTCTCTACAACAGGTGCCTCGTGAATGCATAAGAAGTGAAGAAAGAAAACGTACAAGTTTAGGGGCAGCTATGAGGTTCTCGTGTCACTCCTGGGGACCAGAGATTCCCCTTGTAACACTGCCCCTCCCCAGCGGGCCAGCATGGAACCACTTCATGAGTGCTTTCATGGGGCAGCACAAGTCCCCAGGGCATCAAAAGGACCTGTGTGGGGAGAGCAGCGAAATCTGTGCTGCCCAATATGGTAGCCACTTGCCATGTGTGGATTCTGAACACTTGAAATGTGGCCAGTCTGAACTGAGATATGCTGGAAGAGCAAAAAACGTGCCACATTTCAAAAATTTCGTATAAAAATTGCATGTATGGGATCACATTGACTTGTATACGGGTTGCAGGTTGAGATGATGTGGCTGGCACCCATGGCTTCCATCACATTGCACTGGACCAGGGGATCTAAATGCCATTGCAAGAACATATGGCAAAGGACTCAGCGCACTTGTTGAGGGACTGCCTGCTCATTCCACACTTTGCTTTTATGTTGGTTGGTTGGTTTTTTAACCAAATATCATAGGATCCTTCACTTACAGAAGGCCACCTTGCAGTAATTCCCACTGATGGATGGCCCCAGGTAGTTAATGGCCACATTAGCCCCTGTGATCCGCAACAGCAGGGGGCGGTAGCACGTTGGAGGCTAAAGTACTTCCCAGCCTGCTCCCTCCTGACCATCTCTGTGGTGGTCCCTGATCCCCAGCCTCCTCTCAGCACTTTTCACCCCTCTACAACCAATGTTCTCCCCGAACTCCCATCTCCCACTGATTCACAGGAGGAAGAGAGCGCAAAGGTCAGGTACAGAGCTAAGGCTAGAATCACATTCCCAACCATTTTCTCAGCCTCTTAGCTACATAGTGTTCTGTCATGTTTCACCAAAGGGACATGTTTCAGGAGCCCCCAGACCCCAGTGGAACCATCAATTTAAGATTTGTTTCTGGAAAAAAAAATCACTTATGAGAGGGAGAACGGAGACCTTGTTTTTGCAAGTGTACTAGCACACAATCATACCCAGGTGGGGGCAGAAACCACAGAAAGGATATCAGAGCAGTCACAACGCCTGTCACGGCTCCCATGGTAAAAGAGCCACTAAATATACCTAGAAAAATGCCCACTGATTTAAAAAAGGCAGCAGCATCAAAGGCATGAGTGTTCAGCCCTGCTGGCTGGTAGGCAACTATAGACCTGTGATTTAAAAAGAAGAGATTTGTAAAAAACAAAAAAAATAAAAAATAAAAAGAAGAGAGTGTTAAAACAGACTGTACTGCCTTTACACCATGGTACCTACAAAGACTGACAAACATCAGTATCTACAATCTGCCAAGCACCTCCTGTGCTGTATTCCTTTAATCCACAGCCCTCATGTTATGCTGGCATTAGCATTCAGATCACTGCCAAGTGCACAAAGCAACATCACTTTAGCAACAGAGCTGATAAACCTCATTTAGAAAAACACCCAGTTCAATCTTTAACACTTTTAAGATAAGCCTCTGAATTTAGCCCAGAAAGTTCTGGAAGCCAGAGGCTCTCTTCCCCGGGGCAGAAATACTGTTACTTACGAGGACAGGACAATGGCAACAGCATCATTTAGGACACTTTCTCCAAACAGAAGTGCATAAAGGTCCACATCTGCATGCAGTTCGTTAAATATTGCCAGTACGGTCACTAAAAATGGGCAAAAAGCATAGAAATTAGTTTCAGTTTAAGCCACTGGTGACAAATGTATACAGGCAATTCCTACCTTTGGCGGGACAGGGTGGTTTAGGAGACAGAAAGGAAATGAAACAAAAATGACAGTCTTCCTGATCTGAATGAGGTCTGATATGAGGCTCAATTCTAATAACACCATGCAGCAACCCTGCACCTTCCACTGCAATCCTATTATACTTTGAAAATACCTCTGTTACAAGAATTTTAAAAAATCATCACAGTGAATGTGTTTTGGCTCCACTGGTGGGTCGAAATTTTTTTGAAGATAGAAACCCTATTCCCGCTACCACTGTGTTCCCAGAACCCAGCTAGGGTCAGGGCCAGAGAAGGTTTTAATAAAGGTTTGTAAAATACTGAAGGTCTTCTTTTATGACAGACCAGATATAATTCCACTTCTCACAGTCTTCACGTTTCTTAGACACTGAAAAATCAGCTCTTATTCATATGAGCAGTTCTTAAACTATTGGTCTCAGGACTCCTTTATACTCTTAAAAATTACTTTTCTGATTCCCACCAATAGCTGCTTTTAGTTTTGTGGGCCATAGCTATTGATATTTACTGTGTTAAATAAAGCAAAAAATTTAAATATTTATGCATTTAAAATTAAGAATAAACCCCATCATGTTAATGTACATTATTTTTAAAAATATTTATTTGAGAGAGAGTGAGAGTGCACAAGCTGGGGAGAGGGGCAGAGGAAAAGGGAGAAGCAGACTCCCTACTGAGCAGGGAGCCTGACATGGGGCTCAATCCCAGGACCCTGAGATCATAACTTGAGCCAAAGGCAGATCTGTAACTAGCTGAGCCACCCAGGCGCCCTTTAACATACATATTTTTAATGAAAAATAATTCCATTTTCCAAAATAAAAAAAAAAATAGTGGGAAGGGAGCCACTGTTTTTTTCTTTTAATTTCTTTTTATTGGAGTTCAATTTGCCAACATACAGCATAACACCCAGTGCTCATCCCATCAAGTGCCCCCCTCAGTGCCCATCACCCAGTCACCCCAACCCCCCGGCCACCTCCCTTTCCACCACCCCTAGTTCATTTCCCAGAGTTAGGAGTCTCTCATGTTCTGTCTCCGATATTTCCCACTCATTTTCTCTCCTTTCCCCTTTATTCCCTTTCACTATTTTTATATTCCCCAAATGAATGGGACCATATAATGTTTGTCTTTTTCTGATTGACTTATTTCACTCAGCATAATACCCTCTAGGTCGCTCCACATCGAAGCAAATGGTGGGTATTTGTCATTTCTAATGGCTGAGTAATATTCCATTGTATACATAGACCACATCTTCTTTATCCATTCATCTTTCGATGGACACCGAGGCTCCTTCCACAGGTTGGCTATTGTGGACATTGCTCCTATAAATATTGGGGTGCAGGTGTCCTGGCATTTCACTGTATCTGTATCTTTATCTTTGGGGTAAATCCCCATCAGTGCAATTGCTGGGTCGTAGGGCAGATCTATTTTTAACACTTTGAGGAACCTCCACACAGTTTTCCAGAGTGGCTGCACCAGTTCACATTCCCACCAACAGTGCAAGAGGGTTCCCCTTTCTCCGCATCCTCTCCAACATTTGTGGTTTCCTGCCTTGTTAATTTTCCCTATTCTCACTGGTGTGAGGTGGTATCTCATTGTGGTTTTGATTTGTATTTCCCTGATGGCAAGTGATGCGGAGCATTTTCCCATGTGCTTGTTGGCCATGTCGATGTCTTCCTCTAGGAGATTTCTGTTCATGTCTTTTGCCCATTTCATGATTGGATTGTTTGTTTCTTTGCTGTTGAGTTTAAGAAGTTCTTTATAGATCTTGGATACTAGCCCTTTATCTGATATGTCATTTGCAAATATCTTCTCCCATTCTGTAGGTTTTCTTTTAGTTTTGTTGACTGTTTCTTTTGCTGTGCAGAAGCTTTTTATCTTGATGAAGTCCCAATAATTCATTTTTGCTTTTGTTTCTCTTGCCTTCATGGATTATCTTGCAAGAAGTTGCTGTGGCCAAGTTCATAAAGGGTGTTGCCTGTGTTCTCCTCTAGGATTTTGATGGAATCTTGTCTCACATTTAGATCTTTCAGCCATTTTGAGTTTATCTTTGTGTCTGGTGTAAGAGAATGGTCTAGTTTCATTCTTCTGCATGTGGATGTCCAATTTTCCCAGCACCATTTATTGAAGAGACTGTCTTTTTTCCAGGGGATAGTCTTTCCTGCTTTGTCAAATATTAGTTGACCATAGAGTTGAGGGTCCACTTCTGGATTCTCTATTCTGTTCCATTGATCTATATGTCTGTTTTTGTGCCAGTACCACACTGTCTTGATGATCACAGCTTTGTAGTACAACCTGAAATCCAGCATTGTGATGCCCCCAGCTATGGTTTTCTTTTTTTAATATTCCCCTGGCTATTCGGGGTCTTTTCTGATTCCACACAAATCTTAAGATGATTTGTTCCCACTCTCTGAAGAAACTCCATGGTATTTTGATAGGGATTGCATTAAATGTGTAAATTGCCCTGGGTAGCATTGACATTTTCACAATATTAATTCTTCCAATCCATGAACATGGAATATTTTTCCATCTCTTTGTGTCTTCCTCCATTTCTTTCAGAAGTGTTCTGTAGTTTTTAGGGTATAGATCCTTTCCTTCTTTGGTTAGGTTTATTCCTAGGTATCTTATGCTTTTGGGTGCAATTGTAAATGGGATTGATTCCTTAATTTCTCTTTCTTCAGTCTCATTGTTAGTGTATAGAAATGCCACTGACTTCTGGGCATTGATTTTGTATCCTGCCACACTGCCGAATTGCTGTATGAGTTCTAGCAATCTTGGGGTGGAGTCTTTTGGGTTTTCTATGTACAGGATCATGTCATCTGTGAAGAGGGAGAGTTTGACTTCTTCTTTGCCAATTTGAATGCCTTTTATTTCTTTTTGTTGCCTGATTGCTGAAGCTAGGATTTCTAGTACTATGTTGAAAAGCAGTGGTGAGAGTAGACATCCCTGTCTTGTTCCTGATCTTAGGGGAAAGGCTGAAGGGAGCCATTGTTTCACAGTTTTTCAAACTCTTTAATATCTAGATTAATGGAAGACAGATGGTTCTCTTATCTGCTTCTGTATTCGACCAACCAGATAGTATCACATGTTATGCAGCCTCTGGAAAACTCCACTCTACTGCACACTCATGAAAAAAATTTAAGTAAAAAACACAAATAATGGAGGCGCCTAGGTGACTCAGTTGGTTGAGTGTCCCACTCTTGGTTTTGGCTCTGGTCTTGATCTCATGGGTCCTGAGACTAAGCCCCACATCTGGCTCTGTGCTCAGTGGGAGTCTGCTCTGATATTCTCTCCCTCTGCCCCTTCCCCCACTCAGACACATGTTCTCTCTCAAAAATAAATCTTTAAAAACAGACAAATAATGTATTACTATTATTATTAAATCAGTTCAGACCTTAATGCCCCTGAAAGCATTTTGGTGTTTCTCAACTTCAGTACTAGTTTAGGCCAGATAATTGTGGGTGGCTGTCCTGCAAGGTAGGATGTTCAGCAGCATTCTTGGCTTCTACCCACTAGATATGAGTAGCATTGCACACTCCTCACCAATTGTAACTACCAAAAATATCTCCAGGCATTGCCAAATGTCTCCTGAGGGGCAAAGTCACCCACCCGCCTCGTGAAGAACCACTGTTGTAGATATATACATGTGTGCAGGCTCCTCTCTACGCTCACACCCAACTACCCTCTGCTTTGTTTGTTTCTACTATAAGGACTTTAAAAACTTGCCTCTCCAACTCCTCCTGCAGTGAGTGTCACCTCTTCCTGCCTGGAGGAGAGTGGAGAGGCTGGATGTAGCATAGTCATCTTGTCTCCACCGGGCAGCTAAAGTGTATCTGAAACACAAGGGCAGGGCACTAGAAGAACGGAGTGCCCAGACACCTGATTGTAGCAGGAGCCATGGCACCGGCTGAGGGCCATTAGCTAAGATAGACAGCTGTCTAAGTTCCTACTGGCCAGGCTGTTCTGCTGTTGCAACCAAAAGCATTACTAACAGACACAATTAGAAAACAGAACCAAACAAATATTTACCTTTGTGAGTTACTACAAGCTAACCACTCTTGTAGCCATCACCCAGTTTTGGAAATGGAATTTTGCCAGCCCCCTTGGAAGCTCACTTATATGTTCCATTCTAATTCCAAGCCCCTTCCTTCACCCAAATGTAACCACCAATCTGATTTTATAGTAATCTTCTTTTTCTTGCATTTCCTTATAGTTTGATCACCTGCTGTATACTCCCTGACACTACTGCTTGATTTTATCCATTTTTACATTTACTTTTTGAAATTTTTTTTATATTTTATTTACTGCCTGGGTTCCTCGACTTGTTCCTTTCTATGAACACTTTCCATAATGCCTAGTGTTTACTCCTCTTATTTCTGAATTTTCCAATCATGATGTATACAGTTCTTTCATAACTTCTATCATTTTCTGAATTTCCTTTTTTTAACATTTTATTTATTTATTTATTGAGAGAGGGGGAAAGCACTGGGGGGAGGGGAGAAGACCAGAGGGAAAGGGACAAGCAGACTCCTGCACTGAATGTGGAGCCTTATGCAGGGTTTGATGCTACCACCCTGAGATCATGACCCCAAGATCACCACCCATGCAAAAACCAAGAAAAAAAAAAGAAACCAAGAGTCCAGTACTCAACTGACTGAGCCACCCAGGTACCCCTTTAATTTCCTTTAGCTTTCATTGGAATATTAGTAATATTCTGCTTTGGTGCCCTATTTTGCTGATATTACTTAATTAACTGCAACTTTCCTATGCTATTCAGAAGGGCTATCCTCATGGTTTCTTAAACTTTGCATGAAGTCCGATCTCAACCTATTGCTGCTGCTCATTTTAAGTGAGGTGGGTAGGGGGAAGACCTAGATCAGCTTTCCTCCGTTTCATGACTCTAAGGCTCCCTCTGCTGGTTTTACATTGAAGTACTGAAAATGTGGCGCCACCTCCTTCATGCTCAAGAAATCTACATCCTCTGGTCTCTTCCTCCCCTGGTATCTGAGTCTGCTTTCTCCTTTAATGCCCTGTCACGCAGGGCCTGTGGTCCTTAGCAGTTCCTTCTTATGAAGTGGCTTTGTCCTTCCAGAGAGATTTTCACGGGATATTTTTTGAGAGCCATGAGGGCTCAGGTCATTTCTGCGGCCTCAAATCTCCTCTGGTGTCCTTGCTGTCACTCATAGATTGGAGCCTGTAAAGTGCCTCCCAGCCTTAACTGTTGTTATCCAGATGTGCCTACAAAGTTCTTTACTTCAAGGGGGGATTCCTCCCCCTTTGAGTGTAGGAAAGTTTGCTGGCAGTCAAAATGATCAGCAGCCACCTCTCTTCCGCGCTGCTTCCTCCTGCACTGCTGCAGTCCCTACCCCTAAGTCTCACTGCTGCTGGTGGCTTGACCCCAGCAGATAATATTTGGGGATTTGTGGGTACTCTGCCAACTAGCTCTCTCTCTGTGTTTTCTCTCTTGCTGTCCTGCTTTTTCCATTTCAATTCAGGATTAAGGAAGATTCCAAAGCTACACTGTTCCCATCATGCTCTCCCTTTTCAAAAAGTTTAATTCACTTATTGAGAGTGAGCAAAGAACAATTTGGATAGGAAAGTGTTGACTCTATCATGAGGCTGCTCCCGGTAATTATACATGTACATGCTCAAATTACTCTAAGCATTAGGACACTAACCAGACATCAACAGGGGGCACTGCCCATAGCCATAGTTGCTGGAGGACATGTCATCTTCATAACAGGACACAAAGTCAATCTTTTTCATCTACCTTTAAATACACTTTATCAGGTAACACAACAGGAAAAACCTTTAGGGATTTGGCTAAAAAGAATTCTTATTTTCTGGATTGCTTATTACATGAACAATATCTGTGGCTCCTTCCAGAAAACCTGTGGTGGTTAATTTTATGTGTCAACTTGACTAGGGCTATGGGGGCCTAAGATATTTGATCAAACATTGTTCTGGGTTTGTCTATGAGGTTTTGTATGGGATTAACATTTGAATCCGAAGACTCAGTAAAGTAGGTGTCCCTCCCCAATGTCAGTGAGACTCATCCAGTCAGCTGAAGGCAGAGTAAGAAGACTTCACTCTTACTGCCTGCCTTTCAAATGGGACAATAGTCTTCTCCTGCCTGTGGACCCAGACTCGAACTACACTGTTGGCTTTCCTGGTTTTCAGGCCTTTGGGCAGCAGATCTTAGGACTTCTCAACCTCCATAATTACATGAGCCAATTCTTTATCATCACTCAATTTCTTTTCTTACTCTCTCTCTCTCTCTCTACACACACACACACACCTATTTCTGTTTCTCTGAAGAACTCTAATACAAAACCTTAATTCTAATAGTTTATCATTATGTGACTAAAGAATTATCTTCCTTTGGGGCACCTGGGTGGCTCAGTTGGTTAAGCATCTGACTTTGGCTCAGGTCATGATCTCAAGGGTCCTGGCATCAAGCTCCACTCAGCAGGGAGTTTGCTTCTCCCTCTACTCCTCCCCTTGCTTGTGCTTACATGCTCAGTTTCTCAAATAAATAATAAATAAAATCTTAAAAAAGAATTATCTTGTTTTAACCCAATGTTGATGAAAAAGTAATAATGCTAATAACAACAACAATTACTAAGGACTTAAACATGAAGCAGGCACTATGCTAAACATTTTCCAATCTTATTCAGTCCTCATAAAACCTGAGGTGGGTAGTACTATCGTTTCCCCTGATTCAGAGATGAGAAAACAGGCCCTGTCTGATGGGCTGCTTTCTGCTGCAACATCAAAACTCCTAAAATCTGAGTGGTTGAACCCAAGAGAAGTTTTATCCATTACTCATGACACGTCCACTGGGGGTGAGCACCGGAGGCCTCTGGTCACATCAGTCACCCAGGGATTCAAGGCTGGTGGAGGCTAATCTCAATGAACAGAGCACAGGGCTGGCAGCCTAGGAGACCTGAAGCCCAGGACTTTATCAGTCAGGGTCATGGTAGGAAAGAGACAGCACCCTCAAACTCAGCAATCTGAGAAGTATTTAATGAAGACATTGTTTATAGAAATGTGGGCAGAATATGGAAAAACCGCAAGAGAGAGGACAGTATATGTCACTGAAAACAGAGACCATCCTATGCCATCTCTAGGCCCAGAGGGTTCAGAGAAGGTGTGACTGCCTGAACCAGGAACTGCATTGTGAGGGTCACCTGACAGGATCTGTGTCCTAAGGACACAGCCAAGACCCTGCATCTCCATTCTCCTTCCAGTCTCCCACTGGTGTTCTCCTGTAGACAAATCCAATGGGAAACCAGAAGACAAAGGAACCTTTGAAATCTTCCATATAGATCAGCCTCCTGGTACCCAAAGAAGGGCAGAGAAGGGTGGTGAGTAAATCTGGAGGGGAAAACAGACACCATCCCACATAGCCACCAACAGCCTATGAAAACTTAGCACATAGCAAAGTCCAAAGACTTAGTGAAGTAGGGGTTTGAGCTCAATGATTTTCAGGAGCCATCCCCTCTTTTAGCATTTAATATTCAGTCTATATCTAAATTTTCCCATTTGTCCCATAAAATGATTTTTCTAACTAGAATTCAGTCAAGATTTTCTCATTGTAGTTGATTTTCTTTTTAGTCTCTTTTAATCTAGAAAAGCTCCTTCCTCTATTCCTTTCTTATGATACTGACATTTCTTTGAGAAGATCAGATCATTTCCTTGTAGAATGACCTGTCTTCTAGAGTTATGATTGTTTCTTTGTGCTTTTAACTTGTCCCTTTGTTCACTGTATACCTTGTAAACTGGAAGTTATACTTTATTTTTTCAATTTTTCCCAATTCAAATCCAACTAATTAACATATAGTGTATCACCCAGTTACTCCATTCCCCCATCCCCGCTCCTCTGGCAACCCTCAGTTTGTTTCCTATGATTAAAAGTCTCTTATGGTTTGTCTCCCTCTCTGATTTCATCTTGTTGTATTTTTCCCTCCCTTCCCCTATGATCCTCTGTTTTATTTCTTAAATTCCAAATAGGAGTGAGATCATATGGTAGTTGTCTTTCTCTGATTGACTTATTTCACTCAGCATAATATCCTCTAGTTCTATCCACGCTGCTGCAAATGGCAAGATTTCATGTTTTTGACGGCTAATATTCCATTGTATGTATATACCACATCTTTATCCATCTGTTGGACATCTGGCCTCTTTCCATAATTTGGTCAAGAGTCCTTTTGACTTGCAACACTGTTTTCCTAAAATCCTACAGTTACCAGTAGTAAAATGAGACAAAACAAAACAACATATAGCTAACTCACTTACCCATGACAATAAAAGCTAGCTTGCATAGTTAATACTAATAACAATGAACACTTACATGGCCCTGCTCTGAATTTGACTGATCTGATTTTCAATTTCTCATTCTCCCTGCCCATCACTTTATAAAACAAGGCAGAAACCCTTGTGTGCCCCTCCTAAGCAAGCCTATGCCTGAGCAAGAGGAGTGGTGTGGGTGTGGACAACTAGAAGATGACAGAGCGGGTGACAGATTGGGTGAGTGGCTTTTCCAGGTGAAGAGTAAAGACTGCTCACCCCCCACAGTGGGACCCTTGAAATTAGAGTGAACAGGGTCACAAGGGCTGTTGCTAACTGAACATGGACTAAGAAATTACAATTCATTGACTGAAGACCTCTGGTACTGGCATCTAAAGAGGAGTGAGAAAAATAAAGTAGCAGGTGCAGGAAGAAGGAAAATTCAAGAACCCAAATTTGTTCATTCGATGAATGAACTTCACCTGAACGCTTCATCTGTATATTAAAGAGCACTTAGCACTTGCAAACACTCAGTACAAAGTGGTTAAGTATCGTATACAAAATGGGCCTGACTCAAGAGCTGTGGCAGCAAGTAAGTAAAAGAGTCAGGGAAGAATGGGTAGGCAGGTGGCATATTGGAACTGAGTGTCAATGGATAAGCAAGAGCCTGAACAGTCTGGGTGATGCAACTAGAGAATTACTCTCTCCGAGACTGATCACAAATTTTGAAGACCAATCACTCGAGGGGTGTACAGGTGACAGAATTAAAATGAGAGAGATCACTTCATAAGCGTTCATAGAAAGGAATGAGTGCTTACTTTCTCTGGTAGCTGCTAGAGATGTGCTCCGGGTTGGAAACGTACATTTTCCTTTGCTGAGCTGTGGGTCTCTCTGAAGTAACAGTCCACAAGGATGGCACATGGCACCCTTGACGCACAGCCACAGAAGGGAGATGGCTTTGGGTCACAGAGCCACCCACACCGCCCCATGTGTATGGTGTCCCCTTCAACGGGAAGACCAAAGACTGGTGTCTTGAGCCAAATGCGGTGTCATCAGGGACAAGGACTCTGATTCCTTCATATCAATCAATACCACTACATATCCTGATACTAGAATTGTTGGATGCACCAGGCACAAGAAGTCTATTTGATCTCATGGTCCCTTCTAACTCTACACTTAAGTTTTTATCTCTTTTATGGCCCATGTTTTCAAACGACAGATTTTTAGGAAACTGGTGAAAGACTTTTAATCTGCAAAAACAGTCGACATTTCAGAAAGATTTCCATTAAAAAGCAGTTAAAGTTAATGTCCTGGTGTTTAATAAGTTTTAACTTTCAATTTTCTAGAACTTTCATTTATATAAAACCCTTACTCTGCCAATCTCCACAGGCCAAATAACAACGGTGTATCGTGGTGATGCCTTCTGTTAATTTCTACCACAGCAAGGACACATTAAATTGAAGTAAACAATTAGGAAGATAATCTGAAAAAATAAGCCTTTCTATCCAATTAAATGAAGCAACACCTCAATAGGTCAGAAAACAACACTGGTAATCTTTTTTTAAGATTATTTATTCATTTATGGGGGGGGGAGACTTCCTGCTGAGCAGGGAGCCCAATGTGGGGCTTGATCCCAGGACCCTGAGATCATGACTTGAGCCAAAGGCAGAAGCTGCTTAACCAACTGAGCCACCCAGGCGCCCAGTGATCCTTATGTTACACTAACCTCCCTTTGCTTATTGGTGGTACTAGTGTAAGAAGTTAGTGATAAAATTACAGATGGGGGGTGCCTGGGTGGCTCAGTCAGTTAGGTGTCTGATTCTTGGTTTCAGCTCAGGTCATGATCTCAGGGTCATCAGATTGAGCCTCACATCAGGCTCCACACTTAGTGGGGAGTCTGCTTGAGATTCTCTCTCTCTTCCTCTCCCTCTCCCTCTGCCCCTCCCCCACTCTCTCTCTTAATAAATCGTTTTTAAAAAGTTACAGATGAGTATAGTTAGTAATATATTTTCAGAGAGACTAGACACCTTTCCTAGACTTATGCAGAATCTTTTTCTCAACAGACACATACTTGGAGATAGTCACAGACACTGTAGTATGAAAATAATAAAGCTACTTTTGGGAGTGCTCTTTAGAAACATGCTTGAATTAAGTTATGACCTGTTATTTATTTTTTAAGAAAACATGGGGTGGTGGGTGCCTGGATGGCTCAGTTGGTTAATATCTGACTCTTGATTTTGGCTTGGGTCATGATCTTAGGGTCCTGGGATCAAGCCCTGCATCGGGCTCCATACTCAGTGGGTAATCTACTTGAGGACTAACTCTCTCCCTCTTCCCCTGTGTGTGTGCGCGCGCTCTCTCTCTCTCTCTCTTAAATAAGTAAATAAATAAATATTAAAAAAAAACAGGGTGGGGGGATGTCTCGCTGACTCAAAGACCATGTGACTCTTGATCTTGGGGTCATGAGTTTGAACTCCATGTTGGGTATAGAGATTACTTAAAAAAATAAATAAATAAGCTTAAAAAAAACTGAATAGCAAAAAACAAAGAAATCTCTGCCTGAGCCAGATGTGGCTAGAGACCAACATGATTAGCAGATGCTGTGGTCAGTGCTTTACATGTGTTAGTTCATTTAATGTTCTCAATAGTCCTGGGACATAGGTATCATTATTCCTACTTCATGAAGGAGGAAATCGACATGGAGGAGAGAAAGTGTGCCCAGGCCACCTGGTCAGTGAGAGGCAGGGCTCAGACTTCCACCTACAACTCCACATCCCACACTCTTTTTCCAAAACCAGGGTACTTCAACCAGCCATGTCTTTGATACCAGTTTATTTAGCGTTTGGGCTACATTATGGGGGTAAGAGAGGTCAATGGCTTTTGGGACAGCAATAGTTTCAGAATCACACAACTGTCTAGGGCTGGGCCATCCAATAGGGTAGCTACCAGGCACATGCAGCTATTAAAATTTATATTACTGATCATAAAATAAGATTTTCAAGTCAGTTCTTCAGTTGCACTACCTCTCATTTCGAGAACTCAGTAGCCACATGTGGCTACTGGCTACCTGACTCTGGGCATGGAACAGAGCACATTTGGGTCATCGCACTGATCTAGAGGACTCCTATGAGGCATGGCACAATTGTGTGGTGGAGGGAATCTTAGTATCTTTGAAAAATCATTACTATCCAGAGTGTTAGAGGGCATCAGAAACATTGAGAAGACTTTTCCACTTCCACTACTGGGACAGCACCAATTCTTTCTCCATAAGTTCCTTGCCTACAATGTCCTCTCAATGGCTGACACCAGATGGAAGAAATAGCTTTAACTACCTGATGTGAACTGATTTAATTATAGGTTCCAACTGGGAGAAGGGAGGTTCTTTTGTTTGTTCGTTCTTGAGCTGCAGAGCAGGGTGGGGGGCATATAATAATTCCACCTTTAAAAAAAAAGATTTAGGGGATCCCTGGGTGGCGCAGCGGTTTGGCGCCTGCCTTTGGCCCAGGGCGCGATCCTGGAGACCCGGGATCGAATCCCACGTCGGACTCCCGGTGCATGGAGCCTGCTTCTCCCTCTGCCTATGTCTCTGCCTCTCTCTCTTTCTGTGTGACTATCATAAATAAATAAAAATTAAAAAAAAATTTAAAAAAAAAAAAAGATTTAATTTATTTATTCATGAGAGACACACAGAGAGAGGCAGAGACATAGGCAGAGGGAGAAATAGGCTCCCCATGGGGAGCCCGATGCAGGACTCGATCCCAGGACGCTGGGACCACACCTTGAGCCAAAGGCAGACGCTCAACCACTGAGCCACTCAGGCGTCCCAATAATTCCACTTTTAAGAATTGGTTCCACTAACAATCGGGAAAGTACAAGGTAAGAGATTAATGAATAGGAACCAGGTCACAGTGTGCTGTCATGCAGGAACGCTGAACAAAAAGGAGTTTACAAAGGACATTACATTCGCTGCAGGTACTGGCATGCATTTCCACTATGAAAATTTTTTATAAAATGATATTGTTTCCTAAATGAAGGCAAAAAGTACAACACCGAGGAAGAGGGCAGTTAAAGTGTAAAAATTATGGCCAAAGTAGACATTCTAAAATGAAAGACAGGTGCGCCTGGGTGGCTCAGTCAGTTATGCATCTGCCTTTGGTTTGGGTCATGATCCCGGGGTCCTCGGACCAAGTCCTGCATCAGGCTGACTGCCCAGTGGGGAGTTTGCTTTTCCCTCTCCCTCTGCCCCTCCCTCCCACTCATGCTCTCCCTCTCTCTCAAATAAATAAAATCTTAATAATAATACAAGCAAAAGGGAAATGCACACCCTTCTTAGAAAAGCCATCTGTTAGGGGATCCCTGGGTGGCTCAGTGGTTTGGCGCCTGCCTTCGGCCCAGGGCGCGATCCTGGAGTCCCGGGATCGAGTCCCGCGTCAGGCTCCCAGCATGGAGCCTGCTTCTCCTTCTGCCTGTGTCTCTGCCTCTCTCTCTCTCTATGTCTATCAGGAATAAATAAAAAATAAATAAAATTAAAAAAAAAAAAAAGAAAGAAAAGCCATCTGTTAGACCACTTCCTGGTACCTCCACAGTCTCCCTACTGCAACCAAAGTTAATGGTTGCTCTGAATGTTTGGAGATTTAAATAATGGAATAGCACGATGATACCTGGGTCAGTGGCCGAGATAATTGCTCCAAAAAAGAGACAATCTGTGTAGTAAAATTTATCCGAGAGCTGTCCCACAATCTTCATGAGCTTCACCACGCCATACATAAGATTTCTGTAAGAAGGGAAGGTAAACTATGTCAGAAGGGAAATGAAAACCCTCCTAACTGAGTAACCTGGCCAATGTGCAAGCAAAGTAGCACTAGCATACGATACCTCGAAGGTGGCTTATAAAAACCTTAGGTGGCTGTTGTGGTTGGACACTCACCAGGAACACATGCAAATAAGACTTTGGCACCAAGTAATAGTTTGCAGTGGACATCATCTTGCTGAAACATCTCAACACTATTCCATTCCTTAAAGCTGTGCTTGCTGACAACTATTAAGTATGGTCCTCGATTAGCAACAACTTTAAGGCACCCAAAGCAGCTTGTAATAGAGGAGAAAGAAAGGGAAAGAATGCTTCATAGTGTGTAATCAATTGCTATAAAACTGACAGGATTCTCAGGCAGTGTGTTTAAAGTTGTGGAAATGAGTGTGCTGGATGAGCTGGAGAGAAAAAAAAAAAGGATGGGTAGGCCCCAAAGGTGCAGGTGACCAATCTTCTCTGCCAAGAATTATTTCAAAAAAGGGAACAGAAGCAAAACTCTCTAAACATCCTAGTAAAATATCAGGGTACTCCAGCGACATATCTGGCTTCTCATTCTCTGCATGGGTTAGGGCAGGCCAGCGGCAGCCCTTCTGATGCTTCTTATGCTGCATAGGATGTGGCACAGTCCAAGATAGACTACCAAGTTAAATATTTTGACTTGGCCGGAGCACGTTTCCTACAGGACAGCTTACAAAATGGGAGGAGTGAGGGGTGTTAAAAGGCCTAGTACGCGTTACTAAAGGGTGTGTGTGTGTGTGTGTGTGTGTGTGTGTGTGTGTGTGTCGGCAGCAGCTGTAGGGGTTAGGAGAATAAAAATAACCACAGAATAGACTCATTGTACCCCACAGCTAACACTCTAATAATAATATTCTTGCCGGTAGGGACCATGCCATGGCTTACATTTGTATCCCGGGCACCTAGGATGACAGATTTACTAAGCTAGGAGCTCAAGAATTATTTGCAGAATTGAATCCTTTGGAGAATATGTAGCTATAACTTAAAGCTTCCTTACTGTGTGCCGGGCACTGTTCCAGACAAACAGTTCAATTTCGATTCCCAGTAACTCTGTGAGACAGAGGTGATTTGCCTTTTGTTGCCTGTTGGAGGCTTCTTTTACCATCCTTTCAGACATTTCCTGAAACTACACCTGTCTCTCCATTTCCGCCTACCACAAACAGACTCGGACGCTGGGCTTCTCCCTGACAGCCTTTTCCCATCTTGCCACCAATGCCAGTCATCTAACCTGGTACTCTTTGGTGGTCTGTCTCTCTTAAAGGATGAAGTCCAAGCTCCTACTATTTTGGTGACACAAAAGGCCCTTGCCTTTTATCTCTTCCAGCTTTTTAGCTAATTTTTAAAAAGTAACGAAGGTACATGCTTTATTCCAATTTCCTTAGCTTTTATCTAATGTCCCTTTTCTGTTCCAGGATCCTATCTGAAATACCACACAACACCTCGACATCATGTCTCTTTAGTCTCCTCTGGGCTGTGACAATCTCTCCGACTCTGTGTTTTTGATGACCTTGTCAGTTTTGAGGAGTGTTAGTCAGGTACTTTGTAGAAACTCCCTCCATGAGGACACGTCTGATTTTTTTCTCACAATTACACTGAGGTAATGTGTTTTGGGGAGGGAAAGTGCCACTCTCATCACGAACATCAAGGGTGCAGAGGTATCAGTGTGATTTACCCCTATGGCTGCTGATCTGGATCATCTGGCTAGGCTGGTGTTTGTCAGGTTTTCTCCGCTGTAAAGCTATGCTTTCTTCCTCCTTTTTTCCCTGTTATATTCTGTGGGAGGAAGTCACTATGCATAGCCTGCAATCACAGCTGAAGGAGACACAAGCTCCCGCTCTTGTGGGGCGGGATGGGGAGGGAGGGAGTAGGTCAACATAAATTATTTGGAATTTTTCTGCACAGGAGATCTGTCACTTCTCCATTTATTTATTCATCCAATCATTTATTAACATCAGCAGAGACTCAGATGTTTACTTTATGGTTTGAGCCCAATACAATGTTATTTATTTTGTTGTTCTCTGGCCATTGGCCTTAGGGGAACACACACACAAAGATTTGCTTCTCATAAGTCATTAGGCCTTTGGGATACTCTGATGGGGGAAAATCCCTGTTCTTGGGACCCTAAGCCACAGTTCTTACTCTTCAAGGCATAAGCTCTTCTCATTGGACAATCAGAACTATTGAACAAAACCAAACAAAAACCCACAAACACCCTAATTCGATAAGGGCCAGGAATACTTTATATAAAAATTTAAAAGGCAGGAGAGTCCCAGTATGCCAGCTGAGCAACATCAGGGAAGGACAGGACCTAGGAAGAACTCAGCATGGATCAAGCAGCCACCAGGAAGTGTGACCACACAGAGGGCTTTGGGTGGCCTCTGACCTGTATTGTAAGCATAGGATCTGAAGCCTTGGCTTCAGCTTTTCCTAATGCTTGGCCCTCTCTGAGGCTGTGAAGAAGGTATCAAGGAATGTCTAGTGCCCTTAAGCCACCTGCTCAGAAGAGAATCCTTTAAGGGCTTGCCACACCAACAATCACCAAATGAGGGTGCTGCCTGAATATATTGTGGACACATTATGTTTGCCTTTTAAGTCAGTCACTGTCCCCAGGCTTTTTTTTTGGCTCTTTGTCTCTTTGATAAGCCCCAAGCCCTTCTGTTTCTCTGTTTTCTGGGCACTTCCTTATTTTTCGGCACTATGATACACCCGTTCTTTTTTTTTTTTTTTTTTTTTTTTTTGATACACTCCGTTCTTATCTTGTGTATCTGCTGCCCCTGCCCTAGAATCAACCATTTCTGCAAGGTGGTCTGGTTTTTTTCACTGGAGAATGTGATCAGGAACCAAGATCTGGGGACTAGGTATAGTTCATTTTAATTTATCTTAATCTTAATTTAAAAAGCTACACATGGCTAATAGCTACCACGCTACACAATGTAGCTCTAGAGCTTAACTGTCATCAGCATCAGCATCAAAATCCTGGACTCTGGTGGTTGTGGGGGTTTGGGGGCATGGGAAATGGGGAGATGTTGCTCAAAGGACACAAACTTACAGTTAGAAGATTAACAAGTTTGAGGATGTAAGGTGCAACATGGTGATTGTAGCTAATAATACTGTATCATATACTTGAATTTTGCTGAGAGTAGGTCTCAAATGTACTCATCTCAAGAAAAATGGTAACTATGTGACAGGATGAAGGTGGTAGCTAATCCTATGGTGGTAATGATTTTGCAACTTATAAATATTTCAAATCAACACACTGTCACATTGTCCACTTGAAGTTCACACAATGTGAATATTGTGATAGCTGGGGAAAACACTGGGCTCTGCAGGACCCATGTGGATTTCACCTCTTTGGAAAATGTGTTAATTTGATTAATGACAAAGAGTAACTTACCCAATAATGAAGCAGGAAACAGCAGTCCCCAAGAAAGCATAAGCCAGAATAGACCCGAGATTTCTGAAAAAGTGTCTCTGAATAAAACAAGAGGCAGGAATCACATTGTGATTTTTGATATCAAGCATAAGAAACACAACAGAAGTCTCTTAAAAGTGAAATTTTACTTATTGATTGCATTATAACAAGAAATAACTGAAGTTACTCCTGAATAAAGCTACTTAGCTATAAACATTGAGGTTTTAAAATAACTCTGATCCCATTAATCACTGAACGAGCAAGCAAGGGCTTAGTAAATCTCAGACACAACTACTCTGATTATATTAAATTACACTGAGAGAAAGTGTACATGAGTGTGAGTGACTGTGTGTGTGTAAGTAGACCAATCATTTTCATAGATCTAACCCAAACTCTTTTACTCTATGATCAGCTAGTCACTCCCATGTCTGGTGTACCTTAGAAGATCATTACAGATAGAAGTTTGAAACTGATAAAGTATGAAAGTGCTGTCTAAAGGCCTTTCTGCTTAATTCAGTATCAGAAAACTGTATCGTAATTATCTGCCTCATGGCATCTGAAGTGTCTCCTGATATCCTTCTGGATTGATCGTTGGAGCCTGGGAAAGAGGGCCAATAGAGATGGAAGTGGAGAAAGGAAAAATAAGTAGTTCCATTTAAGATGAGCAAATGTATAAGTTTACATATATGTATAAGAAGTTTCTAAAAAAAAAAAAAAGAAGTGTCTATACTTACACCAATGTAAGATCTAGCAATTATTCAGAAGGAGATGGCCAAACTGCAATCCTCTCAATGCTTCTGTACATTCGCCGGTTACCTTAACACACACACACACACACACACACACACACACACACACACAAAGATTTGCTTCTCATAAGTCATTAGGCCTTTGGGATACTCTGATGGGGGAAAATCCCTGTTCTTGGGACCCTAAGCCACAGTTCTTACTCTTCAAGGCATAAGTTCTTCTCATTGGACAATCAGAACTATTGAACAAAACCAAACAAAAACCCACAAACACCCTAATTCGATAAGGGCCAGGAATACTTTATATAAAAATTTAAAAGGCAGGAGAGTCCCAGTATGCCAGCTGAGCAACATCAGGGAAGGACAGGACCTAGGAAGAACTCAGCATGGATCAAGCAGCCACCAGGAAGTGTGACCACACAGAGGGCTTTGGGTGGCCTCTGACCTGTATTGTAAGCATAGGATCTGAAGCCTTGGCTTCAGCTTTTCCTAATGCTTGGCCCTCTCTGAGGCTGTGAAGAAGGTATCAAGGAATGTCTAGTGCCCTTAAGCCACCTGCTCAGAAGAGAATCCTTTAAGGGCTTGCCACACCAACAATCACCAAATGAGGGTGCTGCCTGAATATATTGTGGACACATTATGTTTGCCTTTTAAGTCAGTCACTGTCCCCAGGCTTTTTTTTTTTTTTAAGTGAACATATTTATATCCACCAGTGTTTTGAAAAAATTAGGTTTCAAAAAAAAAATCAACAACTGTGAGCCTAATTGCCTTTTAAAAACTCAATCAAGGGCTTAAAGCAGGGAGGCCTAGGAGTCCATCAAGGTAGAGACACGAGACCAAGGAAAATCATGTGAAGTATCCAGGAACAGATTTTAATCCCAGAATTGCTTTTCCTTGCCACTCAGCTCTCCTTTTGGGTAACTATCACTATGGTTAGTTTGAATACATTTAGTAAATTCATATTCATATTTGCCAAAAAAAAATCAGGAATATAAGAGCTGTGGATTCTCCTCCTGGAAAGTTAGTTCTCATGGAATGACTGCTGATGATCTGGTAGGGCTTCTGAGGCCCCAGGGAGGAAGGGACCTTGGGGCTGTGCAGCCCAGCTCTGAGCTGACAACTGCTCTGGAGCTTGCATGTGATAGGTGGGTCTCAGGGTCATGTGAGAGGGACCGGTTCAGACTAGAGCCCGGAGGAGCCCTTATCCGTGTGAATTCCGTAATGAATCCCAGGTCCCTGGTGCCACCCTCGAGGGCATCTAGATCTTAGGGGTGCTGGATTCGGGTTCCCAGGGTGGGGTTGAGGGGCAATGCAAAGTGTCCCCTTTGGTCCTGGGCTGGAAGAAAGTGGGAATAAGGGAGGTCCAGGACCCACGTGGAGAGGAGAGAGAGCGTGTTAGTGGAAAGATGGGTCTGTGCTTCAGATTGCATTGGCAATAAAGCTGAATCTGAGCCCTCATCTGTGGGCTTGGGGAGAAACTGGGTCTTGTGGGTGGTCGAGGGGTCCAGATGTGGGGGGATCAGGTGTGTCCTATAGCTCCTGGGCCTGATAGGGGCAGGATGGGCCAGAAAAGCTGGGCACAGGTGCAAGGTATGTGAGGGTGCACCTCTAGCAGGACCGGCATTGTTAGGAGGCCTTCTCAGCTTCAGTCTGGTTGTGTGTGGGGCTGAGTGGCCCATGTCCAGGTGTGGCCACACGTGGTGGCTGCACACAAAACATGCTGCTTTTAGCACTCATCCTCCATGTAGCAAGTCCCAGTGCTCAGGTCTGGATGCTGCTGGAGGAGACCCGAGCTGACAGCCTGTGTGCAGATGCCAGACTTCCATCCCCTCCATGTAGCTTCCGTGCCAGACGCATGTCTTCACCTGGACCAGCAGGCATCTGAAGGAGCGGCTGGCGGTCAGCACAGATGTCTGAGAACCCGACTCCACACTGCCCAGTGATTCTCTTGGGGTATGATTTGTCTCACAGATTGTCCTGGCATTCAAGTAAGGTGTTTTGGGTCACAAATTTGTTTGAAAATCAACAAGCGAAAATATTTTAAATGGTCAATGATAGGTATTTGAATAATTTGTGATAATTGATTGGAGCCTTTGAAACTGTTACCTTAAATGTATATTTGTGGATACACAAAGATACCTTTGATTCACATAAAGAAAAGCCCTTATAACACACATACACACAAATGAGGAATATAAATCTGCCACCCCAAATACACCCATGACATATTCTAAAATCACACACATACACACACACATACACAATTACCCATCTCCACTCATATATGCTGGTATGAACTGGAGTTTTATGCCTTGAAAAGAAAGGTACACTGTGCCACTTATTTGGGAATTATGACACCAAATGCTTGACTATCTACTTCATGGTTTATACTATACTTTCACATATAGTAGCCCATCCAATCTTTGCAGCCACCTCATCATGAAGGTGTTATGGGGACATTCGATGTCTCTCACACACAGGGCTCCCCATAACACCATGACAGTAAGGAACAGGAGAAGGAGTAGACTCCTGTGTGTGAGCTGCTTGGAGTCACCGATCAACTGCAGTGTCAAGCCTGGAAAGCGTGTCTTCTTAGTGCAGGGCATTAGAGTCTCACTGTACAAGCCACCCTTCTCGACTCCTACTACATCCTTGTAGGGAAGAAAGTATAGCACCTCCTAGTCCTAGTGCTAGGTGCTAGCAAAATCCTAGGTCTTTTTTTTTAAGATTTATTTATTTATTCACGAGAGACACAGACTGAGAGAGGCAGAGACATAGAGGGAGAAGCAAACTCCTCACAGGGAGTTCGATGCAGCACTTGATCCTGGATCCCGGGATCACAACACAAGCCGAAGGCAGCCACGCAACCACTGAGCCACCCAGGCATCCCAGAATCCTAGGTCTTTTATCTTCCTCTTATTTGGCCAGTCATGTGTAGTTCCCATAGCTATGACTGGTTCAGTACCCCCTACTTTTCCCTCTCCATTCTAGAATGGCAAAGAGAGACAAAGGAGATGGCTAAGCTCTGGTAAAGTCTTCAAGAGTACAGGCTGAAGACTGATCAGGATGAGAAGGTGTGCTTTTGGTGAAAGTCCACCTGGCATTCCAATTTCTAGCTGTACCATTCTAAGACTTGCATTTCTACTCCTCCCGTTCCTCACTGACAAATGTTAACATGAGACAGAGAGACAGAGAGAGATAAAGACTGAGAGAGATATCAAGAAAAAAAATAAATAAAAATAAAAAGAGCGAGTTTGGTGGGAGAAGTTCACAAAACATGAAGGCTTTCATTAGGTGAATTATTTTGCTGGTGACACACCCCATAAGCAAACTGAGCAGTAGCACAAAATCATAGCTAATTCCAATGACATTTTTTCAAGTTAGAAAAAAAGGCCCATGTCCGCATGACAACTCCATGTGCATAGGTCAAAGGGTCTGAATATATTTGTTTCCGTGCCCGTAGTTAAGTGGTGAAATGGTTATTACACATTTAATCGACAGCAGCTTTAATCACAGATGGCAAAACCATACAAAAACCAACTATTTCAGTGCCATTATAAGGACTATTTAAAAAGGAAAGAGACTGAACTAATAGCAGATAGCTCAAGAGACTGGCATTTCAAAAACAACTTAAATTGGTAACTGGCAAAGCCTGTTATTTTTCTTCTGAGAAAATGAGGCCAACATAGGGAAGGCTCTGCAGAACCTAAAGTGTTTTTCAGCCATTAGAATGGCTACAGCCAATGATTTGCTTTCATTTTAAAGCAACCTTGATGATACATTAAGATTAGTGATTTACAACACCAAATTATTCATCACCCATTTGATCTGATAAAGAGTTCCCAAATTCTTCACTTAAAGAATAACATTTTTTATACTCATAAAACATCTCCTATTTGTTACATGTCAATAGCTGTCATATAGATTTAGATACTTTTGCAACCCCATAAAGTAGACAAGAAAAGGATACATATTTTGGTATAGAAAACCTAAGTCCAGAGGGAAAGTAGGAAAGATAAGGATAGCTTTTTTTTTAACTTTTTATTTTGGAGCAATTACAAATTCAGAGAAATTGCAAAGATAGTATAGAGGGGTCCTGTGTATCTTTGCCAAGTTTTCTCCACTAGTTATACCTTATGTAACTGTACTACAAGATCAAAACCAGGAAACTGACATAGGGACAAAGTGTGTGAATAGCTCTGTTTCATTTTATCCTATGTGTAGATTCACGTATCCACAGCTGCAATCAAGACATGAAACTGTGCCATCACCACCACGACATCCTTTACAGTCACACCCCTCTCACTCCCACCATCCCTAACCCACAGCACAGCCACTAATTTGTTCTCCATCCCTATACTTTTGTCATGCCTAGAATGCTACATAAATGAAATCATACAGTACGTGACCTTTTGAGGTTGGGTTTTTTTCCCATTCAGCATAATGCCTTTGAGGTCCATCCAAATTGTTGTATTAATAGTTTGTTCCTTTTTTGTTGCTGAGTAATATGCCATGGTATGGATGGGTGTTTAACTATTCACCTAACTTCAAGACGTTGTTGTTGTTTCCAGCTGGGGACTATTACAAATAAAATTGCTATGAGCCATTATGTACAGGCTTTTGTGTGAACATAAGTTTTCATTTCTCTGGGAGAAATCATCGGGAATAAAATTGTGGGGTCATATGGTAACTTCAACTTCAGTCTTATAAGAAACTATAAAACTGCTTTCCAGAGTGGCCGCCCCATTTTACATTCCTACTGGCAATGTAGGAGCATTCCAGATTCTAGAACAGAGATGAATCACTTGATGATGAGACAACTATAGTCTCTGAGTGGGCGCAGAACACAGTAATAAGCAATCTGGGAGAAGGGAAAAGTTAGAAAGTTATGTAGGTACATTAACACAGCAATTCCCGTGCTTTAAGAAATACTGGCAAAAATCTCTTACCTTCTTTAAACTGTAGCCAGCATGGAAAATAATTGGAGGCAGAAGGATGTTGAAGAAGACCTCTGGATCAAATGTTACCTGAAAGTTTAAAAAGAAAAAAGTCAGGGGGAGGGCACCAGACTGACTTAGTTGGTACAGCATGTAACTCTTGATCTCAGGATCATGAGTTCAAGCCCCACGCTGGGCATGGAGCCTACTTAGAGGGAGAGAGAGAGAGAGAAGTCAAATTCTAGTTTAATGCCAGTTGGTGTCACAATAGTTGCTTAATATTTTAAGCCATTGACTCAAGTCGGGAAGCAAATAAGGTAAGTGTGAAAAATCATGGACTCATCACAAGAGATCAGCCACAGTTTCCCCTGTGGACCAACATGTTGTTCTCTATACAGCACTCTGACTCCTGCTCTTGGTGTGTTATTTAATACATAATAAGAAATGACAATGTAATTCCAAGGACTCAGAAAGCTCCTGGCCAATGTTTTTTAAACAAGAAATAAAAACATCTTGATTTTTATCAAGCCTTTATAAAGGCTCAACTGCAATAAAAGATGCCATCATGATTCTTTATTAAATTTCTGGATCCTCCCACAGAACTGCCTATAGACACCATTCTACTGAACTTTTTATTTATTTATTTTTTTAAAAGATTTTATTTTATTTATTCATGAGAGACACACACAGAGAGAGGCAGAGACACAGGCAGAGGGAGAAGCAGGATCCATGCAGGAAGCCCGACGCGGAACTCGATCCTGGGTCTCCAGGATCACACCCTGGGATGAAGGCGGCACTAAACCGCTGAGCCACCAGGGCTGCCCTCAATTGAACTTTTAAAAAAAAATTTATTTATTTGACAGAGAGATAGAGAAAGCCAGAGAGCACAAGTGGTGGGGGAAATGGCAGAGGGAGAGATGGGGAGTAGACTTCCTGCTGAGCAGGGAGCCCAATGCAGGGCTTAATCCCAGGACCCTGTGATCATGACCAGAGCCAAAGCCTGATGTTTAACCAACTAAGCCACCCAGGCACTCCCATTCTACTGAATTTAAGTCTCTCCTGAGTGATCAGCCTTTTATGAGACCTGATGCAGCCTAGATCAGAGTCGCCAATGATGCTAGCAGCTTTCTCAGCATCAACATGAAAATTTGGCAGCTCTAGAGGGACTGAAATGCACTTGCAGGCTTCATATAGGGAAATCACTCCGAAACTCTTCATGTTCAGTAAAGAATTAAGCAGTCAATATACTTCCCAAACTTTTTAAAGAATTTGTTCATGCTCTTACTAAAATTAATTTTAAAGCCTCACTCTAATTATTAAAAGTCAGGTTAGGGAGCGCCTGGGGGGGCGCAGTCAGTTCAGTGTTCGACTCTTGATTTCAGCTCAGGTCATGATCTCAGGGTCATGAGATCGAGCCCTCTGTGGGGCTCCATGCTGGGTGTGAAGCCTGCTTAAAATGCTATCTCTCCCTTTCCCCCTGCCCCTTCTTCTTCTGCTGTCTCTTAAAAAAAAAAAATCAAGTTACCATTTCTCTTTAGAAACTGGAAATGTTAACCAGCCTAATTAAAAGTGAAAAGATTCTCACAAATTATGCTTTATTTGATCTTCTTGCTGAAGATATGAGTAGTGAGAAAAACAGGGAATGTCAGAATGAAAAGGGGCTTTGAATGATACTCAGTATGAGAGTGCTGAGGCCACAGTCATGCAGGAAGTAGCACGAGCCTTTCCTGCCACCTACTCCAATACGGTGCATCAAGCTGCCTCGGCACATCTCTTTTCTCCTCAGCTAACAACAGTGCTCTCAGCCTTGTCTGCTCTCCCACCTTTGCTTTGTGCAGCAAAAGTTTAAACAGAAGGGATGTGAATCAACCTTTTTCTAAAGGTAAAAGGAGCAAAAGTCAGCATCACCTTTTATAATGATCTAAAAGATGGAGATGGGTTGGGTTCCTTTTCCTTTTGTCCCCACCCTATCCACAAGAGACTCAAGCTGCCATTTCCAAACAGCTATGAGCATGGTGATTACACTGAGTATCTTTCTCGGTTGCATTTAATTTTACCAATGTTAATGGAAATCCCAGACATTCTTATGAGGGGTTGAGAACATAAAGTTCACTAGGACTGCCTTTGAGGACACAGAAAAGATGGGCATGTTTAAAACTCCAGATTAAGAATAATTTTCCTTAAGGATTAAGGTCGATCCTAAAATCAATAATAATTTAATTTTCAGAGCACAGCCTACACCATGCCTTTGGCTGCAAGCCTTTGCACACATTAGCTTTGTTCTATACAAAAAGAGGCTCCCCACAGCCTGGATCACCAAGAGCTTAGATAGAAGCCTTCCTGCTGATAAGCCTGGGTCTACAGAGTAAAGAGAGAATGTGTGGATAAGTACAGATCTCTTGCTTTTCTTGGAAATCACCTGAGTGAGGAGATAAATTATCCTTCTGTCATGTACTTTAGCTATTGCCAATATCGAATGAAAAACAGCACTTGGGCTCAAATTCTAAGACGAGATATTCTTCCTCCAGAGATTCATTAAGCCTTTGGCATCGCTCACTAATGAGAACGGACACTCAATAAGTATTTGTACAATCTGGCAAAAGAACCAGGAAGAGCTAAGACTTACCATTTGGAATACTGAACAAACAAGCTTAAAGTGAAACCAATATTATTTTAAGAAAGAAACAACCTCATCCCTAAACTGTAACAAGAGATGTGCTAAAGGAGAGATGGGGATGGAGAGACAAGCTGAGTGGTGTTGAACAAACCTATCACACCACTGGCGGCCTGTGTCAGCTACTAACCCTAACAAAGCAAATGGGCTCAGGTTCACGTCCTAGCAAAACTGAGAACCAGGAATGTTATCCATGCTCCAGGATTCTAAAAGGATTTCCCTCTACAAGGGCTGAGATGGAATCAGAAAGTCGAAAATCATGTCAGGGCCACAATGGCAGAGTACTCCCCAGCTCACCTTCCTCAGCATGTCATTCTGCTCCACACTGTTGATCTTGCCAGGGCTGATTTCTCCTTTCAGGGTGTATTCGAAGAACTTCCCACTGACATTCACCAATAAGGTGCTGAAGGCCCTGTCTTCCTGGGTACAGCTGAGCGACTTGTCATGACCACTGGTGGCAGGGGTGCCGTACCTCAGGATCACCCCAACGATGAGCCCTGAAACAGAGTGGGAAGGAAAAAAGACCCCCATCAGGTCTGTGGAAGGACAGAGGGAGCATGGAAATAATGACAGTCGGTCTACAATAGCTAGGAGACACAGAAGTCATCTTAGAACCCAGGTATAGTGTATTTTAGGAGCAGCTGCATGGTCCTTCCAAAGGGTTAACATCCTCTGGCCTGAGTCCCTCATCCACCAGGAGGACGAGGTGGGACAGTACCTTTCCTGGTTATTATGGCACTGAGCATTTTCCCCAAGTGACCATGTCTCCTTTCTCAGGCTTCTGGTGGAGGAGGATAGAATGGTAAGAGAGGCAAAGCCTTTTCTGCCAAGGACAGCACAGAGCACAACTGCTGAGCTTTGATCCGTACAAGCGGCAGCCCTCAGGCCAGTCCTGCTGCCATCTGCCAGCCAGGACCAGGCCACAGGAATTTCCAGCTCCTAAAAATGCAACTTGCTCTGCCACCCACCAGAGAAAGGGGCGGGGGGGGGGGGCAGAGAAGACAAAAGAGAAAGCAAAGCAGTGCTTTTGTTTAGGTCATTTTAAATACTGGGTATCACGGAGGAAGTAATTCTACCCCTTGGGGAGCTAAACCCCACGGTGCAAATTTTTGCTATCGCGACGCAAGGACTGTGCAGCTGTCTTCTTGGAGCTGTGGCTATGATACAGCTAAAATAATTAGCTGCAAGTCTTTAGGTCTCATTCCGTTCTTAGGTGGGGTTTCCCATTAGGGGGAAAAAAAACAACCTCAGCAAAGTTGTGGATAAGCATGTGGTTCCACAGTGAAGGAGTGTTGCTCCCCTGGTCCTGGACAGGAGTCCCACATGCCACAGGAAAAGTGAGCGACATATGAAGAGAACATAAATCTCCACAAGAAACTTCCTACAGTTCTCTGTTAGGGGCAAGATTTCTGACTTCTCTCTACATTCAGTTCTTTGCTAACAGTGTTAAAAGACAGAAGGGTAAAAAAAAAATGCTCCCTTGTCTCATTTTGCCATTAACAGAGAGTTCCATGAGAAAAAGAAAGAAGGTTGTATGTTTACTATATTCTGTGCATAATATTCTATAATGTCTCTTATCACCAAGACATATGAGAACTCACAAGACGTTGTTGAGGAATTATATGTATAAAATCTAGAAAAGTACAGTTCTTTAAGCCAGACTCAGTGTCTCTGCCACATCATCATCATTATTATTGTTATTATTAAAGATCTGCATTAACAGATACTTGTAGCTGGTTGACCTTTGTGAGAAAAATCAAATTATAAAAGATTACTAATGAAGAACAAGGTTCTTTTTTTAAAAGATTTTATTTATTTATTCATGAGAGACACAGAGAAAGAGGCAGAGACATAGGCAGAGGGAGAAGCAGGCACCCTGCAGGAAGCCTGATGCAGGACTCAGTCCCAGGCCCCCAGGACCACGACCTGAGCCAAGGGCAGAGGCTCAACCACTGAGCCACTGAGGCGTCTCTAGAATGAGGTTCTTAATAATCTCAACTTAACCAGATATAAAACAGTTTTAAAACCTTTAAAGGTGTAGGAAGAAAAGCCAGACTTTAAGGAAAAACACGTTGGTTGTTACAAAGAAAGAAAAAGATGTCTTTAGAGAAAAAAAAAAATAAAAACCCCATAACTGAGGTCTTCAGCACCAATCTTTCTTTCATGTCTTATTGCTGGTATTTCACATTCTTTTCTTCTTGTTGGGTGACTAACCGGGATGATGTCAGAGATGGTAAGCTAGCACTTAGTGTCTCCCTGCCCAGCCTCGGAACAGACTTTCCAGCTGTGGTCTCTTGGCCATCTTGTGGTTTACAGTTTCCTGGGTGTCTGTGCCGGTAACTGAAGTTGGGGAGGTACCTATGTTGAGGTGGTTGCTGATGGTCAGTCCCTTCTCCTTGATTTTCCCACTCCTCTCCATGGCCATCCTAGAGAATCACAGTCTCTAACCCCAATGGATAATCTGTATCCCTGGTCTACTTTGTTCTCCTGTACCTTGGTTGTTGGCAGTCTTCTCCCTTCCTACACAGGAGGGCTGGAAGACTGGTCAGCCCTCATAGGGTCTCTGTATGGAGTAAGGTGTGTGCTGCTGGGCCTGGTGTCCAGGGGAGCTCTACAATCCCTCTTTCTGTTTCCCATTCTCAGCATTGTGGTAATTTTGCTGGGGAGCACATGGAGGCCCCCGCATAAAGTCTGTAATGGTTATACGTTGCTCCATATTTATTGCCTGGCATTGGAAATCTACCAGGGCCAACATTTGTTGCTTCTACACCCTTTTCTCTGTCAAGAACTTTGAACCACGTAGTTTCTCTACCCCCTGCACTGGAAAGGTGCTTCCTGGAGGTTCTTCTTTATGGCAGTCTAGTGTACAAATAAATATATATCACTTGGTGTCATTCCTGTGGATGAAACCATAGCTGTTTCTTACATGCAACCATTTTTTAAAAAAGATTTTATTTATTTATTCATGAGAGAGGCAGAGACATAGGCAGAGGAAGAAGCAGGTTCCATGTGGGGAGCCTGATGTGGGACTTGATCCCAGGACCCTGGGATCATGACCTGAGCCAAAGGCAGACACTCAACCACTGAGCCACCCAGGTGTCCCTACACTGAACCATTTTACTGTTCCTTAAACTTTTGTCACAAGGACTTTCTCGTCTCTGTGGGTGAGCCACTGCTCCCTCCACCATGCTCCTGAGCCACAGTGAGCAGTGGCTGCGCTGAGGAGGGGTGGCAGGAGGCTGCTGGGCCTTAGCTCTGCTGCTCAGGGTTGCGACAATGGGGATGGTGGCCGGGGCTGGTGGTGGCAGCCTCAGCTCCTCCATGGGTCACCAGAGTAGGGTTCTGCTCAAGGTTCTCTGGGGTTGCTCTCCACTCCAGATGGAACTTGTATTGTTTTTTTTTATTACTATTATTTCTTCACTCCCTGGTCAGGCAGTTATTTCCTAATGAAGTTGTACATGACAAGAGAGGACTCCGTGGCACTTCAACACTCATCATGTCTACAGGATGACCTGCAGAGTCTGAAGAAGGCGACCTATCACACGATTTAACTTTGATGTCTTCATCAGGAAACCAAAGTAAGTCATTTACAGAAGACTCTCCTTCTCTCAAATCAATAGCTACTTCCCATAACTCACTGTTTATTTATGGTATCAGCGTCATTATTAGTGGCGGTAACTAAAAGGTAAACCATACTAGCACAGGGTCTTCATGATGACTACTACTCTAATGAAAGAGGTGAGGAACTATATATTTGGTCTTTGTCCCAATTTCCTGGTACATAGCTCCTAAAACCCTTGGAATTGAGTGATTAGTATATTTTTGTATGCTAGTAAGATGACTGGTAGCTGGAGGCTCCTGGATAATCTTCAAGATGGGAGCTGGTTGCCAGGGGGAACCAACCTTATGATTACAGAGTTGAAAACTTTTTATTTATTTATTTATTGTATATTTTTTAATTGGAGTTTGATTTGCCAACATATAGTATAACACCCAGTGCTCATCCCGTCAAGTGTCCCCCTCAGTGCCCGTCATCCAGTCACCCCATCCCCCCGCCCACCTCCCCTTCCACTACCCCTTGTTCGTTTCCCAGATTTAGGAGTCTCTCATGTTTACAGAGTTGAAAACTTAAACCCTGCCCCAAACTTCCAGGGAGGGAAAGAAGCGAGAGAGTGAGTTAATCACTAATGGCCAATGATTTAATTAACCATGCCTAAGTAATGGAGTCTCCACAAAAATCCCCAAAGTATGGGGGCTCAGAGAGCTTCTGGGTTGGTGAACATGGGTTGAAGGTATGGGGAGGGTGGTGTACCCAGAGAGGGCACGAAAGCTCCACTCCTTCCTTCGTACCTTGCTCTATGTATCTCTTCCATCTGGCTGTTCCTTAGTTATATCCACTTATAATAAACCCGCAATAAAACAAGTAAACTATTTTCCTGAGTTCTTTGAACCATTCTACAAATGCTGTACTTGAGGAGGTTGCCATGGGAACCTCAGATGTGTAGCTGGTCAGCCAGAAGTGCAGGTGACCACTTAGGACTTGTGACTGACATCTGACATTGGGGAAGGGGTTGTGGTGTTGTGGGACTGAGCCCTCAACCTGTGGGAGTTAATGTCAAGTCCAGGTAGTGTCAGAATTGAGTTGAATCATAGGACACTCAGCCACTACCCATCAGAATTGGAGAATTGCTTGGTGTGCGAAAGTCATTACAGAAGTGTTCAGTGTTGAATATTGTGTAAAGGGGAAACAGGAGGTTTTTTTCTTATAGAAGTTTATATTTGTAGACAAATTCCTCAATTATAGGAAATTCCCTCACACTCTCTCCCAGTAACCATCACCATCATACTAGAAGTGCTATTAACTGATGAATATTGTTTTTATGTACTGATAAAACACTTCCCTCCCTACCTGGGCCCAGTGTGCCCATTTTAAAGATGAGAGACGGTGAAGGCGATGCTGCTGCCCTCTTGTGGTAAAACATGGCAACATAAAACACCACAGCAAAGATACAAGGTCAACGCCTGCCTGATAGTTTGGGCCAAAACTATTATCAAGCAACAGGATACATTGCTAACTCAAGGTAGACTTTGAGTTACTCCTCAAACATCTTAGATTTATATTTATTACCACTGTAGTTCATGACACAAAGGAACAGAGTCATCATCATGATAGTAAGTTTGTGTTTACTGTCTTCCACTTCAAGAAAGAATACTATATTAGGACAGTGGAGGCATATTTTGGTAAGAAGAGGATAAAGGTTTAGAAAAAACATGAATTGCAAATTGAACACCAATAAAAAATAAATTAAAAAAAAAAAGAAAAAACATGAATTGCATATTTTCATCTGCTACATGTGGAAGACAGACATCCTCCGACGGGGAACTGTAAAAGGTGCTAACTACAGAGAATGAAAACACAACATTAAGTTTTTTAAAAAAGCTCAAAAAAATCAGTGTCCACACACACAAAAAAAAATGATGGAGACCAACCGAAGAACTGAAGATTTTACTGGATCAACATCATAGTGTTCTGGATTACAAAGAGAAATAACCGATTATGTATGTGGGCCAGAAAAGTAGCACATAAGATGGCAGCTGATGGAGAAAATGAACCACTGACCTCATAGGTATAGGATTAATATCAGGGAAGAATGGAGTTTTAAACTCTTACAGAAGGCAAATATGGATGACATTCCTTTGACATCTGATATCCCTTAATACAGGATGGTCAACTCCAAAGATGCAAAAGTTTGAAGACTTTTTCAGGGAAAAACAATTTTAAGACTGCTTCACCTAGGTAGGAAAACAACTCACTTCACAGCTGTATGAGCATATTGTGCTGATGGTGTGCAACTGCCAACTTTTCTAATTTTTAAAAGTAAGACACAAAATCCCTACGTATGGTTTATATATGTGTCTTTCCAAAAACTGGTGGTCTGAGGAAGGAATTTAACTATGGAGAAAGTATGGTTCAAAAACCCCGTGAGAAAAAAACAAAACAACACAAAACAACAAAAAACAAAAACCCCATGAGGCCATTAAAGAAACTAGCCCCCATTACTTTGGTGCCAGCTCCTGCTTTCATGACTGAAGCTGTCAGAAGGACAGTTGAATGAGTCGACACTCAGCTAGCTGTAATTCTAGACAGCCATCCACTTGCTGTAATATTTAGATGTCTCTATTAATAAGCCTTTGTTAAGAAGCTGGAGAACAGGTGCATGGATACGTTGTTCTCTAATGAGGTTTCACTTTCACTATATGAGCAATTGGGAGGAGATGATCACCAGTTGGGTCTGGCTACCGCTGTGGGCTTGTTTACAGCATACAGGGGCTGTTCTGAGTTCAAAAGCTTCATCTGAAATCCTGAGAAAAGAAAGCACCCTGTTCCATACATCGTTCCACAGTGTGTGAAGAAAGTGAATATAATTTTGAAACATTTCATTTTGATTACATTCTGTAATCACTTCCTATTGCCTACTGTTAGCCCCAGGCAACTACTGATCTACTCCCTGTCTCTATAGATTTGCCTTTTCTGGACATTCCATATAAATGGAATCATAAAATATGTAGTCATTTGTGTTGGCTTCCTTCACTGAGTGTAATGTTTTCAAGGTTCAGCTGTGTGGAAGGAAGGTATCAGTACTTCATTACTTTTGATTGCTGAACAGTATTCCAATGTATGAATATACCATATTTTGCTTATCCATTCACCAGTTGATAAGCATTTGGGTTGTTTCCACATTTTTGCTATTATGAATAATGCTGCTATGGATATTTGCATACAAATCCCTGTAGACATGTTTTCATTTCTCTAGGGTAGATACCCAGGAGTGGGTCACATGGTAAATCTATGTTTACTATTTAAGAAACTGCTGAAATTTTTTTCCACTTGGGAAACTGTGTACCTTGCAATTCACCCAAGCAGTGAATTAACACCCACTCCTCCTTTTGATTGTTGACTAGTACTCCAGTGTATGAATATACAAGAATTTTTTTATCTATTCACCTGTTGAGGGATAGTTGACTTGCTTCCAGCTTTTGGCTATCACAAATTAAGTTGCCTTGAACATGTACAAACAGGGTTTTATGTGAATGTGTTTCCATTTCAATACCCAGAATATGACTGCTCAGTCACAGGGCAAGTGTATGTTTAACTTTATTAGAATCTGCCAAGCCATTTCTCAGAGTTACTATGCCATTTTGTGACAACCCCTTTCCCACAAGCAGTGTATGGGAGTTCTAGTTGCTCCACATCTGATAACTCTTGATAATACACCAGAAAATCTGTGAATCACCAAACAGCCAGCCTGGGAGCAATGCTACCCTGCTAGAGGATGACTCTGATGAAAGAAATAAACTGGGTCCATAGCTCTTTAAGACACAAGTTATGTCTTGTCCCGGCCAGTATACAAGACACTAAAATAGTGAAAATCAAGCCAGTCAGGAGTTGGACCTCCAATCAAATGCCCCTCTTCTCCAGCAGCTGACATTCCAGAGATCTGATTAAAACCAAGATGGAGTGCATTTTTGTGATTCAAAACCACCATCAATTTTATAAGTAGCTTCCCCAAATATGGGATGTCACAGTTAGGAATAAAAAGAAGAAAATGATTTTATCTTAGAGATCTACTTAACAAAACTAGACATGGGAAAATCATTCTACTGTCCCATGAAGCTTTTGGGTGAGTCACCACAAAAAACTTCCCATCATTGTTGTGCCATACAGCACTTCTCCACATATGACCGTATGCCATATAACCTTCTGACAATCTTTACAAAAGGAAGATCCTCATTCTAGTGTAGAATGAGTCTTTCATTGGGAACTAGGACCAGGGAGGCCGACTTGGGCTCCATGACTAAACTTTCAACTAGAGGAGTCCAAAACTTTCAATTACCAAGTCCAATACTTGGTATCCAAGTATAGGTTGATTACATTTGTCTCATTCTATGTGGGGCCTATGCTGACTCAACACTTCCAGGGCTGTAGGGATTAATCCAGGGTTACAGTCTTAGAAATCCCATTATTACCACACACCTAAACCACACTCTCCAAGCTCTGCCATTAACCAATGAGACATTTTGACCTGGCTCCTTTATCTTCCAATTGGTTCAAAATTTTGGTAGGGAACTGAGTATCACTAATTCAATCCCTCAAACACCAACAATATAGATAACCACCCATGTTGTTAAACATATTTTCTTCTGAGGTGCCTAGGTGGCTCAGTGGTTGAGCGTCTGCTCATGGCATGGCATCAGGGCATGATCCCAGGGTCCTGGAATTAAGTCCCACATCGGGCTCCCCACAGGGAGCCTGCTTCTCCCTCTGCCTGTGTCTCTGCCTCTGTATGTCTCTCATGAATGAATGAATAAATAAATACACATTTTCTTCAAAATCCTTTTAAAATAAAATTCACAGATACATTTGAGTGGAAGAAAATGGGAAGCCAGCAGATTCCTGGATTAGGTCTAAGGACCTTTCAAATTATAGTATTGGTTTTCTGTTTTAGGTCAGGAATACGATTCATTTGTTTCTGCTTCATACTCTGCCATTATCCAAAATCAAGGATACCTGTGGCTAAGTCATACTCAACACATTTTAATTGCTGTTTTGTGTATCTCCCCTTCAATTAAACACATTAATCAAATTCAAGTCAACTGCCAAAGGACTACAAAGGTTACTACAGCAGATTATCACACATTTTCCTGACCTTTTTTGCCACTCTTTAAAGGTTCAGCCAAGACTCAGATAAACACCAGCTACCTTTCAAAATAAATTTATCAATCTTTCCTCTGAGCTTTTGCCTGGAATTCTCTCCCCACCCTGTCTTCCCTAATCATCCTCACAGGGTTAAGTCCTACTTTATCCTTCAAGTCACAATATAATTATCACTTCTTCCAGGCAGGGAAGCCCTTCCTGATACCTCAGGACTGGACTGGATTCTCCACAATCAGGGTTGCCCTCACAGAATTCAACATGAAAGATGCCCCCTGAAATTGTTCAGGGCACAACCTACACAACCATATGTGGCTTCCCTGCTACCCATGCATCTCCAGACACAGTCTCTCATAGTGACCATGTCATCAGAGCTACGATAGCACTGCACTGTGAATGCCTTTTAACTTCTGTTCCTCATCCCCAGGGCTAATTTTCCTAAGGGCAATGCTCAGTGAGTACTCACCAGCCATTCCTGCATCTGACCCATCACAGCCACACAATACAAGAAAACAGACTATGGGGACATTAGCCAGTAGCCATCTGTTAACAAAGAATCACCTTATGTGAGTTGTAGGAAAAGATACTTAGTTCTGAATCCTGAGAAAGCAACTACATATTTTCAACCTCTTACCTGCCATGAAACTCAAGGGTACCCACATTTATTAGCCTTTCCCATTTGGCCTGAATTAATGAATACAATTCAAGTACTCTCACAGGTCAAAAATCTTCTAGTGGTTTTATGAGGCATATTATAGAATCTACCTTCCTAGAGGCTCTGAAGTAATATTGCAAATAAACGAATGTGCTAATCACAGTTATCTTAGAGAGCTATGAAACTGGAACACACACCAACAACTACGTTTGCTGCTCTCATGACTGGACTTACTAAGGGATGGCTGAGCCTTAAACTGAAATAAATGCAAATATATAGACACACACAAGTAACAGAATAGGGTTTTGATAACACATGGGAAAATAAGTGAACAAAACACAACCATACTTACCTAAGTTTTAATTGATGACGGTGTATTTTTGAAAATTAAAGAAAACAAAACCTATTTAAGAACTCACCTGTCAAACCAAATCAAAGACTATCAACCAAAACAAATTATCTTCTACGGACTTAACTGTGTTCTCTCAAACGTCCTATGTCGAAGCCCTAACCACCACCACCACCACCACCACCACCACCACCGCCCCCCCACATGTGACTGTAATTTGGAGATAAGCTCTTCAAGGAGGAAATAAAGGTTAAATGAGGTCATAAGGTGGGGGCCTTAATCTGATAGGGCTGGTGGCCTTGTAAGAGGAGGAAGAGACACCTGCTCCCTCTTCCTGTGCACACATGCCCAGAGGAAAGGCCATGTGAGGACACCGCAAGAAGATGGCTGTCAGAAGATGCAGGGGGGCTTCTCTCGACTATCAATAATAGCCTTCCAGCTAACTCACATCTGACCTCACAACTAGGAAAACTTTCTCTTACAGATGAGAAGTCAAGGTCCCACTGCTCTACCACAGGGTCCTTAAGCCCTACTCCGCAGATGGTTTTTGTCTTTCTTTTTCCCATATTACCATCATGATGACTCTTTTTAATCTTCCAAAGGAGACTTTCACCATATTGCCCTCCCAGCATGAACTCAGAAAGTATTTTCCTAGAGCACTAGCCAGCAAACTACCATACTTTTGTTCTCTCTGATCAGAATTGTTGGAGCCAGACAAAAGATTAACTTTCATTAATGCTTTCAAAACATTTCCTACTTGGGAAGATACTGAAATGTGCTGTGTTTAGAAATTTAGAGGCACACAATACATAATTTTTAACTCAGATGATCAATACAATAATTCTAAAAAAGGACAAAGATTTAAATTTAAATTGATGATGACCTATACTAGTAAGCGAACTATAATGACTATAAAAACTTTATTATGAAGTGTATCAGATACCCAAAAATATAAATATAGTACATATAAGGGATAAAGAGTAATGTAATTGGGAAAGTATATACATGGGGGTTTCAAAGGTAGTGGTAATGGTAGTGGTTTCTGTTTCTTAAAGCTGGACAGTAAATACAGAGGTGTTTATTCCACTTTTTAAGTTATATACTCTATTTTGTATATTTAATATATTTCACAAGAATTTATCAGGATATGAATGGTCTACCAGACATCTATGTGGCCATCACTCAATTTAATCAACAGTGCACTACCAAGAGAGCTAAGCACCCTTTATATTATTTTCAATCAAGACCTGAACTTGCCCTCACCCCAGCCCCTGGAAACTACTACCCTGAACTGGGTGCTTATTATGCCCTTAGAGTTTAATTGTGGATATATTTTGTTTCATTTTGTATGTCTTTGAATTATGTGTGATATGAATTATTTGGTAACTTGCTTTTTTCACTGCATAATGTGCTTATGAGAGTCATCCATATTAACATATGGCCCTGGTGCATGATGTCTCACTGCTGTATCGTGTTTTAGCACGTGGATATATTTTCCTTCTGCTTTTCTGTACCACCTTCTGGAGAATTGCTTCAGATCCGTTGTCTGGTTTGCCAAAACTCTTCAGTTCTTTACCCTATCCATTGAGAGTTTGTAATGTCAATGACTGTTTTTCACTTCTAGAAATTCTATTTGGTTTTTACTAAATGAATGAAATCTGTTTTTAAAAAGCCGGCCAGGGGTCGTGCCTGGATGGCTCACTTGGTTAAAAAGTGTCTGCCTTTGGCTCAGGTCAAGATCTCAGGATCCTGGGATCAAGCCCCACATCAGGCTCCCTGCTCAGTGGGTGTCTGCTTCTCCCTCTGCCCCTCCTTCTGCTCATGCTTGTGCTCCTTCTCTCTCTCCCCATTCTCTGAAATAAATAAATAAAATCTTTAGACAAAAATTCTATTTGGTTCTTTTCCAACATAATAGTTGTTTGCTAACATAATCTAAACTAAGAGGTTAATATGTTTATGACCCTTCCCTTTGGACTGTGACTACTGCTCACTTACTCCAATCTGCTTCACGGGATGGATAACAACACTCTTTTATAAAGGCCTAAATGCCCCCTCCAAAGGGTACTGGCTAAATAAATTATGGTCCTTTCACATAATGGAGCCTGTAGCCATTATATTAAAAAGAATGCAGCAGTGCTACATCCGATGCATTAAGTGAAAAAAAAAATAAGCACAGTGCAGACGAGTTGTATAACACACTATGTTTTGCATGGGAAATAAACAAGAAAATCTATTTCAGGTTTGTAAATGCAGTAAGATTCCCTGAAAGGACATACACAAGAAGGTGTAACACTGGCTATCTCTAAGGAGGGGAGCTGAGTTAACTAGGGATCAGAGGATAGATAGAATTTAATTTTCACTCTGGAGCTATTTGAATTTTATACCATGTGTAACATATATTTCCTGTTAAGAATCAAAATGATAGCTAAATACTGATGTAAGCCAGCCACTTCTTACCTCCTTGTTCTTGGCACATGCTGTCACACTTCTCATCATGCCCTCCCCTGTCTACCTGGCCAGTTCCTATTCACCTGCAGGACTCAACTGGAACTGCACCAGCTTTGGCAGAAAGTTAACCGCTCCTGCCTCTAGGCTGTTGGTGCCTACCTAACTGCTGTTGTGTGTCTGTCCTCCCCATGAGACCACAAGTTCCACTGAACCCAGCACAATGTCTGGAATGTGGTCACCATTCAATAAATGTTTGCTGGAAGAATGAAATAATGAAAATCAAAAACTCTAATTTGACTACAAATAATAATAGATTATACACACATGGAAGCAGCAGTTCCCCAAATTGTGAACCTAATGCCTTCCTCCTCCTGCAACTTACATGTAGATTGTGACAAGTTAACAAAATAGCATCTGAAAAGATTGCTTTCATATTTTTGTTGCAATTTCTTGAGTCATGAGATTTATGTCTAGGAAGTATCCCAAGTCAGTAACCAGAGTTGACATTAATGACACATCAAGAAACACTTCACACCATATCCCCAGCAAAATCTTTTATGTGCTTATGAGAGCAGAATAAAATGCAATTATTCAATGGTTTAAGTTCGACCCAACTCAAAACCATATCATATTTAACACTAATAAAATAATGTTAAAACAAAACACATAGTGGAGAAGCTATAATAGAAAATCTGGGTTTGACTGGCTGGCTCGGTTGGAGGAGGAAGCAACTCTTGATCTTGGGGTGATGAGTTCAAGGCCCCGTGTTGGGTATAGAGTTTACTTAAATAAATCAACTTTTTAAAAAAGGAAAATCTTTTGTTCATCATTCTAAGAGCTGGTACTGAACAGATGTATGCTGCATTCCAGGAGGAGAGGGCTTTGGGCTGGGTGCTAAGGAGGCATGGAGAACCTGACCTCCTGAGCCCCTTACCAATGCCACGCCCACCCCCGCCAGCCTGGGAACACATAACTAATGATAAAGCCAGTCAAATTGTGACAAGCACCATAAAACAGAGGCACAAACAGATGACATAGTAGGGAACAAAATGAATAATTCTTTCAGGTGAAAAAGTAGTTGAGGAAAACTTCACAGAAAAGGTGACTTCTCAGTTGGGCCTTTCAAGATGACTCAGACTTCCGTGGGTGAAAGAAGAAAGATGTGTGAGCTGTATTTCAGAAAAAGCCCTCAGTGTGATGTGGGGCAGCGAAAAATTAACCAGAGCAGCATGGCTGGAGCAGAGACCGCACTGGGAGAAAGAGGAAGGGTAGAGACCAAGTGTCGAGGAGTGTGAGGTTGGCTCAATGGAGATGGAGAACTTTCTCTGTAGGCCAAGCTCAGGAGTGCAGACTTTATTCCACAGGAAACAGGCCAGAGATTTCAGGTTAAGAAGGGGCATAATCAGGCCTGATTTTTAAGATTTGTTGTAGCAGAAGCGTGGAGAATGAACTGCAGGAAAGAGACACAGGATCCTAAGAGTATCATGCCTCTTGGCGGTGGGGGGTGGGGCGAAGGTGGAGTAAGGTAAAAATCACTCCTCCAACTAAGAGAAACCCTACCTTATCTCATATTCTTCCATCTCTTTGTTTTGTTCAAGTGCTAGTTATTATTTGGGTTCACACAAGTATAATCCAGAATGCTCTGAAAAGTTACCCATCCAAACCTACATATTAAGACAGATCTATAAGACAGAGACCTAGTAACCAAATACAGTTGTAAGGACTTTATCTGCATCTTAAATCAAACTAAAAAATCAACTGGGGAAATGTGAATTCACTGGATATTGGACAAAAATGAAACTACTGTCATTTCTAAGGGGTAATGAAGTATTGTGGCTATATATACATTTTTTAAGATTCTTTATCTTGGGGAGCCTGGGTGGTTCAGTCAGTTGAACATCTGACTCTTGGTTTCAGCTCAGGTCATAATCTCATGGGTTGTGAGACTGAGCCCCGCATTGGGCTCCTTGCTCAGCAAGGCATCTGCTTGAAGATTTTCTCCCTCTGTGCCCCCAATAAATAAATAAATAAATAAATAAATCTTAGAAAAGATTATTTATCTTTTGGAGATAAATACTGAAATATTTACAAATAAAATTTGGGATTTTGGGGCACCTGGGTGGCTCAGTGGTTGTGTGTCTGCCTTTGGCCTGGGTCATGATCCCAGGGTCCTGGGATCTAGTCCCACATTGGGATCCCCGTGGGGAGCCTGCTTCTCCCTCTGCCTATGTCTCTGTCCCTCTCTCTGTCTCTCATTAATACATAAATAATCTTTTTTTTTAATTGGGGATTTTGTGTCTGTGATATGAAAAGGAGTAGCTATGGGGAGTACGGATTAACCAAGATTGGCCATAAACTAGTAACTAATGAAACTGGATAATGGGTACACGGGTTGTAGTTTACTATACTTCTGCATGTGGGTTTTTTCACACCACAAAGCAATTCTCTGACACTAGCTGTGCATCTTACATTTCAATTCAATTCTGACACGATCTACCTGGAGGTGGCATCAGATCCCACAGGTTAAGGGCTCAATCCCCCAAGACTGATCCCTCCCTGAACCCCAGCCTCCTTCAGATGCCAATCCCAAGTCCAGGTTGTCACTTAGGCTTCTAACCAACTGCTATAGATCAGAACTACAGATCAGAGGTCCCTATAACCCTCCCCTTGGGTCCAATTAATTTGCTAGAGCAGCTCACAGGACTGAGAGAAACACCTTACTAGATCACCAGTTTATTAGAAGAGGACAGAATTCGGGAACAGCCAGATGGAAGAAATCCACTGGGCAGCCTGGGGGAAAGGTCACAGAGCTTCCAGGTCCTCTCCGAGTGGGCCACCCTCCCCCTATCTTCATGTGTTCGCAGCCCAGAAGCTCTCAGAACCCTAGCCTTTTAGGTTTTTACACAGGCTTCATTACACAGGCATAGTTGATGAAATTGTTGGCCACTGTCTGTAACTGATTCAATCTCCATTCCCTCTTCCCCTCCCCTGAAGTCAGGGGAGGGGAACCTCAAGTTCCAACCCTCTAGTCACAAGGTCAGTTCCCTGGCAACCAGCCCCCACCCACACCCAGGTGCTTTCCTAAAGTCCCCACATTAACATAAACTCGGGTGTGGTTGGAAGGGGTTTGTTAGGAAATGTCAAAACACCTTCATTGCTCAGATCACTTAGGAAATTCCGAGGCTTTTAGGAGCTCTGTGCCAGAAATAAAAACCAAATATGTATTTATTATAAATCATAATACCATCATACTATTGTCTCGACTTTTAAGGGTTTGAAAATTTCCATAACGATTTGTAAATGAACAACTTACTCCGCCCTACACGAAGACTGAAAGCAGTGATTCCAGCAGGTGTAGGTCCAGAACAGTCTTTCTATCCTTCTCCAGAAACCTGCATCCCAATCTCTTGCATACCTCTAACTGCACAGGTGCAAGCGGTAACTGTCACTCCTCCCTATGAGCATCCTCTCTCCCCCTATCCTTGTCCCTGTGCAAACCCGATCCCTGTGAGTCAGCCCCATGTCAATCACCCACAAGCAGGCACCTACTTCTACACAGTGGCAACCATTCTTCTCACGTGGATTTTTTTAACAGCCTCCTAAGCCTCCTCACACTCACCTCATGGTCCTGGATGATCTACCTCAAAACCACTGCAGGGCCAGTAATCCTAAAATAAACATCTCTGCCCTGCTTCAAGTGTTCCAGTGGCTCCTTGCCATCTAGGGTACAAAAGCCTCCATTCCTTGGCAAGGCACAGTCTGTCGATCTCTTTGTGTCGATTTAACAAGGTCCTAAGGTTTTTCTGATACCATCTCAGCAACTTCGGTTCTCACAAAGGACACCAACCCCATTTTCGAGCTGATTAAATGATTAGTGAGCAGCACAGCAGCTTCACATCTGACACCCGCAGTCACAGCAGGGGATCTCTCGAAGCAGGGTGGCCAGGCAGCCCTTACTGGAAAGCTGGGGTCACATTCAGCCGGCAGCCTCTTGGTTCCGCATTCATGCTAAGGCCTACCTGACTGTTCCCACAGGAGGTAGGACCCGAGGCTCATATAGTCAGTCACAGCAGCTGGCTGGCCAGATGGGCAAAATGTAGCCACAGAACAGAATTTTTCTCTGTGAGACTAAATTATTTAAGGCTCAAACTCAAACCCAATCAAATGGCCTTATTTTTTAAAAGGAAAAAAATATTTCATTTGAGAGAGAGAGCACAGAACACAGGAGCAGGGAGAAGGAGAGGGGCAGAGGAAGAAGCAGACTCCCTGCTGAGCAGGGAGCCCGATGTGGGACTTGATCCCAGGACCCTGAGATCATAACCTGAGCCAAAGGCAGACACTTAACCACTTAACCAACTGAGCCACCCAGGTGCCCCTCAAATGGCTTCCTTTATGTCAGAGTGACAAGTCCTAAGCAAAGGAATCCAAATGGACACTAACTACAAGAGGAGAATTTAAGTCACTAAAAAGACCTAATCTGTGGTAAAAATAACAAATAGGGACATGAATCACCCTTACTGAAGGTACTCATAAGAGGTTAGCAAAATACAAGTGGGAGTGTGGAAAATAAGCTAACCAATAGAAAGCTGAGCCCAAGATGTCTTTATCCAGCACCGTCGACCATATGGTCTATTTCTTCCTCCCAAGAGCCTCTCAGTCACTCAGGCCTGAACTATGGCTTTTGCTTGCAGAGAGATAAAGAATGTCTTTTGGCCCTCAAAGCCTTGATGCTAAGTGACACTGAACAGAACAAAGAAATCTAGGATTGGTGAGAGTCATCAATTTAATGACAACACATCCGATTGGCACCTCATCAGGTTACACATTCAACAAATATTTATTGAGCAGCTTACTACATGCCAGGCACTGGGAGTCTAGCAGTTAACAAGAATGATAAAAGTCCTGCCCTCATATGGCTCACAGTCTAATAGGGGAAAGAAGGCTTTAAGCTTATCCTGTAAAGATTCTGCTGTGTCTTTTTTTTTTAAAGTAATCTCTATACCCAATGTGGGGCTCAAACTTACAACCCTGATATCAAGAGTCCTATGTTCCATCAACTGAGTCAGCCAGGCACCCCTAAGCTTACATTCTAGTAGGGGAGAGAATGCTTTGAAAACAAGGTAAATGAATTCACTAGTGTGTTAAGTACTAGAGAGGAAAATAAAAGAGAGAAGGAGCACAGCTAGTGTGGTGGGAGGTCCTGAGATAGAACCGTGGGGGCAATTATTACAGAGCAAGCAAAGAAAAAAATGTTGAGGAAAAGAAAAGGTAACAAATGCTCATAAATATAGCAAGCTATCTTCTCAATGTCTTGCCACTATATTCCTTGCCACTTATTTTTTTCTGTGTTTTTAAAAACAAAATGCCCATGTCTTACTTAAACCAACAAAAGATAGTGTTCAGCTCATTATTTGCCAAATATATATGGAGAACTGGCTCTATGTATAAGACCACGTAAAGTGCTATAAGGAATATACCAGAAATAGTGCACAATGATTCCTGTCCTCTGAGAGCCCATAATCCAATTGAAGGCAAGCTATGCAAACAAAAAAAGCATCATGTAGACAACCCATCAACCATCCTTCCAGTTATATTACAGTAGGTGGATGTTCATGGTTCTCAGGGGAATCATCAGACAGTCAAACACTGTGTGGGCTGAGAGGTTGGTTGCCATTGACAGGCCAGTGTAACAGAAAGGAAAAGCCTGCTGTAAAATACATGTCAAAGAATAAATCAGTGGAATATGAATAAAGATATAAATGAGGCAAAAGAGGAAAAAGAAGTAAAAGAAAACACCAAAGCTTTGAGCTGAGGTGGCTGGTAAGATATGGACAGCATTTACAGAAGTGAGAATGTCCAGTGAGAAAGCTGGTATTAAAAACGGAAGATGCTGGGGCGCCTGGGTGGTGTACTTGGTTGAGTATCTGACTCTTGGTTTCGGCTTGGGTTGTGATCTCAGGTCTTGGGATCGAGCCCCAAATCAGGCTCTGTACTTGCCAACGAGTCTGTTTGAGATTCTCTTCCTCTAGACCTCCCCCTGCTCTCTCTCTCAAATAAAGAAATAAATGAAATCTTAAAAAAAAAAAAACAGAAGGTGCTAACTCTGTCATCACATATACTGATTTCAAAGCATGGCACATTCAGGGGAAAATGGCCCAAATGATGAGAATGCTTGCCTCCAAGAAAGAGAATGGGATAAATTTCTATCCAGGGACAAAGGGAAGCCTCTTTTTCACTTGTCTTTTCTTGAAACTTTTGCATTTTGAACTATGATATGTATTATCCTATCAAAAATTCATTTAAATAAGTAACAAGTCTCAAGGCTGTATTATAGAAGTTACATACAAGACGAAATATAAAGACCTGTAGGGCAGCTATGTAAAAATGGTATCTGAAGCCATGAACCAGAGAGTGAAAGAAACTTATCAGATCAAGGACTGGACTTTGGGCACCTCCACGCTCAGGCAAACAGAACGAAAGCAGGGACAGCTGGATACATAGAAGACCCTCCTTTGTGCCAGGAAGAACCTCATCCAAAAATACTACCAAAAGCATCATGGAATGCACCTGGAATGGGGGTGGGGGACAAAAGTGAGAGTTCCCAAGATTTAAAGGCAAGAGAATGAAGTTTTCCTCAGATAGCCAGCAAAACTGCCAGATGTGACTGGCAAATGATAAGAGTAAACCAGGAGATTAGCTGCTCGCGTGCCCCGAAGAGCCTGGGAATCCCCAAACCACAAAGTGACCCAGTGGGAATGCACCTTAGATTCACCTGGGGAGAATCCAGTGCACTGTGGGGTATCCAGTTTGGAAAAATACTGTGAAAAGAAGAAAAGCAAACCTCCAAAGTCAGATGATAAGATGACTCATGTAATCACTGGCTGAAAGAAAGGATCCAGTGCCTGACCTAAACCAGTTGGAGGGAAGGGACAAAGCTGTCCCTACCGAGGAGACGGACCCATTGGCCTTTTCTAGTCTAGACAAAAGCACATCACAACCAATAGCTTCTGTTTTAATTCTGTCCTCTAAGTAATCTTCTGACAACAACTCTATGTCTGTACAGAGACATCTACACAGAGAAAACAGTCTACTCTGTCTGAATTCTGCACTCTGGTTAGGTTCAGACTCTGAGCCTGATGAACGTGAGCTTGGCCCTGAGAGTCACTCAGGCTGCTGACAGTTTCAGCTTCTGAGCAGGTGACATCATTGTCTAGAGTCTGGGCCAAGGTGAATACGACCTGTGTGGCCTCTTTCTTGCAGCCTGCCAGGCTTCTCCTGGCAACATTTGTGCCACAGGCCTTACCATCAAACAGCAAGCATCTGTTTTCCTAATTCCATTTCATAGCTCACTCCTATGATGACAGAAGTCACTGTTAGAAGCCATCAGGAGAGGCTCCCGGGTGGCTCAGTCAGTTAAGCGTCTGCCTTCAGCTCAGGTCATGATTTCGGGGTCCTGGGATCGAGCCCCACCTCTGGTCGGTGGAGGGCCTGCTTCTCCCTCTCCCCCTCCCCCTACTCATGCTCTCTCAAATAAATAAATATTTTTTTAAAAAAGCTACCAAGAAACAGCTTGGCACAAGCACTCACAAAAATCTCACATGTACAGACGTCTTCATCATTCATCATCACCTGTCCTGCTCGGACACAAAGAACTGGGCAGGATACACAGCATTAGAGGGAAAGAGGGCTGTACTTCTTCTTTCCCTCGTTCTATCCCCTCCCTCCGCCTCTGCAGCGCCCACCCCTCATTATAGTCTATGTCCAGTCCGAGGTTTGCTAAATATACATATCCACAAATATATAATGGTCTTTTGCTTCTTTTAACTTACGGAAATAGTATGATGTGGAACTAGGAAACCAGTTCGGCTGCTGGAACAGAGACCAAAGGGACCAGAGCTTACATGAGATGGGGGTCTCTCATCCCAGAGTCAGAGCATACAGTTTCCTGTGTTGAAACAGTGGCACCCCTGTCTTCCTGCTCTACCATCCATGGGTGTTGCCCTCACCATTAGGCCTGCATCTCAGGGAAAGAGAACTGAGAATGGGACAAGGAAAGGCTCTCCCCTGCCTTTTATGGGGAGTGCCTCTAAATTGTGCCCATTACTTCCACTCACACCCCACCGGCCAGGACCTAGTCACAGAGTTGCATCCGGCTGCAAGAGAGGCTAGAAAAGAAAGTCTTCTTCAGTGCCACGTTGCGCCTCTTGTAAGGGCTTATAGGATAGGCTTTCTTTACGTGTTAGGCTCTACATTCTAAATATGACATATTTATGCACCACATTTATTAAACCATTCCCCTATTGCAAGACACATGGGTCTTTTTTTTTTAATTTTTATTTATTTATGATAGTCACATCAGAGAGAGAGAGAGAGAGGCAGAGACACAGGCAGAGGGAGAAGCAGGCAGGCTCCATGCACCGGGAGCCCGACGTGGGATTCGATCCCGGGTCTCCAGGATCGCGCCCTGGGCCAAAGGCAGGCGCCAAACCGCTGCGCCACCCAGGGATCCCGATACGTGGGTCTTTTAAACACACTTTATTCACAAAGTGTCTGGATCACATCAGGAGCAATGTTCAATTAGTTCAATGGTACACTGAGGGACGGATCAGTCTCAGGTACAGGCTGGTTGTTTTATAAAGCCTTTTAAAGTCTCCTACAGCAAGTCAGAACAGAAATTGGTAATATTAAACTCTGTAGAAAGAACAGTGAAATGTATGGTCCTCCTTGACTTTCCATGATTGTAATAAAGCATTACATGCTGTGCTGGGTTTCTTGACAACTAAGAGAAAACCTTGTGTGCTGTTTGATTCACATCACCTGATGGGACCAGTTAAGAGAAATAAATGCTTGCTTGATCCTCATTCTAAAACAAATCTGTCACAAGGCTCAATTAGCAAAAAACAAAACAAAACAAAACAAAACAAACAAAAAACAAAAAACAGGTTGACCATCTTTAACAACTGCTATATAGAACATGTACAAGGCTTCTCCAGGAGGATGTTCTCCTTAGTTAACCTTTAACAAGTAGAGAACATAACATTAAAATATTTTCTTCAGAGTGTCAGGTTAGTGTCCGGCCTTATGTCAACATCCAGGTGGGATTCCTGCCTGGACAGAGACACCCAGGAGGATGTCAGGAAAGGCTGATTTTCCCCAGAACCTGGTGGCTTCCCAGTGGCTTGGTACTTTTGGAGGCATTACAATTAGTGACTCCGGCCTTATTAGGGGATTTTCCTCTCTTGTGTAGTTAACTGGAGGTTTTAAACCATTTTGGAGAAGTGAAACGATACTGGTTATTTCTGTGGGTTTTTCTCATGGCTGTCAAATACCCAAATATAGTATCTTCTTTTCATTTTTACTCATATTTGGTAGCTATTTTTTTCTAAACCACAGTTACAATACACCACCCCAGTGTTGTTTGCTTCTTCATATTACTCTATTTGTCCCAGACAGAAAAAATATGTTTTAGTACGTTAAAAGATAATAATTCTGAATCAATACATGCAGAATAAAAAAATACTTATTGAATAACTACTTTATTCTTTTAATTTTCACTGTAACTTTATGAAGTAGGGATTATTTTACAGTACTTTACAGTTGAGAAAACTAGATCTTTAAATCACTTGCCTAAGGTCACATAGCTGATCTGGTCACAGAAACTATAGGATTCGAATTCACCTTAATTCCAAAGCGAGAGCTCTTTCTGCTATTTCCTGATGCCTCCCAGATGACAAGTGAATTATAAGTAAGATTTTGTTCAGCTTTATAAATAATGTATGTGCCTATTGTAGTGAAACCCTGAATCTCCCCTCGAAACATGTAATCTGGCCATAATGAATGCATTCCCCCCAATCTTATTTCCTAGTATGCACCACAGGGAGCTCCCCGCTTGATCTGACCTGACAGGTTTCATCATTGCCTGCACACTTATAGACCACACATTCATTCAGCAAATGAGTTTTCAGCTTTTACTATCTCCTAAGCACTGTTCTAATCTTTGGGGATATGTATCAGTGAACAAAACAAATTCCTGCTCTCATGGAATTTCTTCACATTCTACTAGGAGAGAGAAACATGAGAAATAAATAAACTACATAAGAAAAGAACACAGTAAATGCTATTGCAAAAAATATATAGCAGAAAAAGGGTTAAGAAGAATAGTGTAGAGTGGAAGGCTGAGATTTTAGAAAGAACTGTTAGAAACTCTAGAACCGAAAAACATGATCTTAGAATCTTATTTCATTTTCACAGTCAATAGTAGACTAGATACAGTGGAAGAGAGAACTGTAAAACTGGAAGATAAGTTTGTTGAAGGAAAGATGCATTCACCAAGCAAATTAGTATTTCCATCTAGTATATATCAGACATTGCGCTAGATGCATTTACTCAACTTTTGTACTTGGATGAAATTTCTTTTCAAAAAAAAAATTTCTTTTCACTTGGATTAACCTCAATTCTCTAAAGCCTACCCAAGTTCCTCGTTCACATTGATATCTCATTTCTCTGAACAAATACTCTACATATTAAAATAATCAGTATTTATTTTCACCACAGATAAGCCCAGTTCTTAAATTATTCCATATCCCTAACTAGACTGTAAACTCCTTGAGAATTATTCAGGTATTGAACACATGTAAAATGTCCTATCAGAACAGATAACTATAAATGCCTTCCAGTATCTTTCTTCTCATCCTCTAATCAATCCTGTCATCAAAAAGTCAAGAAAAATAATTCCTTAACATTATCTTTAAATTACTGTCATCACTACAACAGTCTAATTTTCTAAAGTTTAACTGAATATTATACTAAGTACATCATGGACTAAAGCTATTTGGGGGGTGACTGGGGCTTAACGACAGTACACATTATCTTCCGGTTCTCGTTTTTGTCAGAGGATAAATTTCAAAGAGTAACAAACAAGATTCTCATAAAAATAGTTAGCAGACATCAAAGATGTCTTTTTACTGCTTAAAAAGGAAACAAACAGAATGGTAAAGCTTGTTCCAAGGGGGAAAAGAGAGACCAGTGTATATGGCCAATGGAAGAAAGCATGCTGAAAAAAGATTGCTAAGTTAGATTTTAAAATGTTGATTTCTATGGTCTGTTTGCGTCACCCTACCCCAAATTCATACATTGAAATCCTAATCCCCAAAGATGATGGCGTAGGAAGTGGGGCCTTTGGAAGGTGCTTTAGTCATGAGGGTGAGACCCTCATGAATTGGATTGGTACTTTATAAAAGAGGTTCCAGAGATATCCCAAGCCCCTTCTTCCACATGAGGATATTATAAAAACAATGACAACAACAAATCAGCTTTGACTGGTTTGGTATAGTTATAACTGGACAGCTTTTTCTTTATAATGGTTGGAGTGTTCTTAGCTCCTGGAAATGGTCACAATATTTTTAAATATTATGATCATTGGTGTCAAAATATGAGTCCAGTGATAGAAGGCGTGGTTCTGGATTGAATCAAAATTTGTGAAGGCGCCATCAGCCTTGCTTAGTTAAGAATGACAAATGTCACACAGAGTCTTTTTCTAGTCTTAAGAAGTCTTTAGATATATATACATTACCTGATTTTTTTTCCTGGCAAATAGTCCCCTAAGGTAGGCAGTGCACATCTAAGTCATATTTTGCAAAGCAAGATGCTGAAACCTAGAGCTAGTCAGTGGTCTGTTCAAATACAGGTGGGTCCTGTGGGGTTAAGTAGTGACTCAGACCCAGCCTCCTGACTCCTTAGCCAGTGCACCTATACACATCTATGCACAGACCTGAATGCACAACATCAAGTGGCTAACCGGGTAAAGCGAACGTGTGCATGACCTTAGAACATGTGCATGACCTTAGCCAGTGTTCCCTGCCTTCCTATAACATCTGGTAAAGATGTGTGTTTTTAGAGCACCTAAGCTTATCACCAATGCAAATAATGTAAGAAAGAGCTCCCTGTTGCCTGTATTACTCAGCCACTAGACATGAGAGCCCTGCGATGACTAAGGCAGGATCTTGCTCAGTAAAACAAAAGGCTCTAGCCCAGAGAGTAGGACTGCTACAATACAGGTGAGTGCTTTGAGTGTATAGAGGGGAGGAAGTAATTACCTTGCCTAAATCGGCTCTCAAACTCCCCCACTGACTCACTCTGAAAAATGCTGGAAATAGAGAGTTCTGAGGAATTGAAGTCTATTGTGAATGCACTAACTTCTCTTTCAAAATATCCAGCAGCAGTATCAGCAGATTGGAGGTCTAAATGATTTACACCCAAACAGGAAAGAATGACTCTGATATCAACAAGCAAATAATTCCCAAGTGACTTTCAAATCCTATTTGAGGCTATTTGGATGATAATTTAGTTTTTCAAAATTTATTCTTCCCTTCCTTTCTTTTGCTTGGTTTTGCTTTTGATTCTAGTTCCTTGATGTATGGGGAAGGGGAAAATATTTTGTCCTAAAGCCACTTGGCTTCCAGATAAAGCCAGAGGCCTGATAGAAAGAATAAGGGCTATCTAGAACAAATATAAAACAAAAACCCTAGGCTTGGTTCTCATCCTACATCTGGTCACATGAGCTATGCAAAAAAACACATTTACCAGAATAATCTAATTGCATTTTCCCAAAGAAATAATGAAGTAGTTGGGAAGGGGCTGTCACATTCTTCACTTCTGCAAACAGGAGCTATGTATATGACAAAAAGCAAAGTTGTAACTGCAGCCTATCCTGGAAAATACTCAAATGGTTCCTGAAGTCCTATAAAAGGGACACATATATTATCGATATGAATCATACAGGGGGTCAAATAACTACAAATTCCATATAGTACCACAAAGTGACTTTAATATTTCTTTTGTTGATTTCTATTATGTTTGGATGATAAAGGGTTTCAGTGCCATTAAGAAAAAAAAACCCCTGCTATTTAAGGAAATCTAAGCAGGACTCTTAAATCTCCTAAAAATACTAATTTAGGATCATCCCAAATTTTCATTCTCCTTAGAAACACACTTGAAATATTATTTCATTAAAGTAGGAACACAAGTCCAGTTAAAACAGCAATGAATATGGTTAGATAGAGAACAAAAGAAAAGCCATAATCAAAAAAATTATCTGAGGGAAACCAGAAAATAAGATTAAAACTTTGTGCATTTTTCTGACAAAAGCAAGATGGAAAACACGAGAATAAATGTGAATTTCCTATTCTAGCCTAAGTGTTGATAAATCACAAAATTATTTTGTTGGTCCTATGCTCTAAGAAGATTCTGTCTCACAGTTTTTATAGAAAGTGGGGAGAGGGGAGCCAAGGTCAACAATAGCTTTAAGAACATTTTTCTACAAAATGTAAAGGCATTCCACCAGTAAGTAGTCCTCAGAGAAAACTAAAGGCATAATATTAGTTTGGTACTCTACAGGCAATTCTGTGGATGGAATATTGGAGGACAATATTATATGGTCCAATCTGTCATTTCCTGATGTTTCGGCTAAAATTATTTTTTGGAAGAATTAATAAGTAATATATTTTCTAAGAATGTTCCTTTTGCAAATACTAGGCTTTTCAGCTGGGCTTCTGACATGAGCAAGATGAATGACCAACATGATTAAGGTCATTACTGAGAACTTCAACAGCTGGTCATTTAAAAGCTCTATGGAGCTACAGTTTCTAGGTGTGTCAATTGTAAGGCTATTTGTTACAATAATAAAATAAAATAATAAAAAATAAATTAAAAATCTTGATGTGTATATTCTTACCTGCTGAAGAAAGGTTCGAAAAATTACAAACAAGATTTTCCTCAGAAAATAGCTCTAGGGGTGCCTGGGTGGCTCAGTCGGTTAAGTGTCTGCCTTCTGCTCAGGTCATGATCCGGGGGTCCTGGGATCGAGCCCTACAATGGGCTCCCTGCTCAGCAGATAGCCTGTTTCTCCCTCTCCCTCTGCCTGCCACTCCCCCTGCTTATGCTCTCTTTCTCTTTCTCTGTCTGTCAAATAAATAAATAAAATCTTTGAAAAAAAAGAAAAGAAAACAGCTCTGGTTCAAACATTCACACAATTACTTCAATCTAGCACAAAAGCTTGGCATCACTGGTGGCATGTCCTTTCCCTTCCTGGTCTGCTAACCCTACCTCCCAAGCACTCTCCCTGCTCACTCCCAATCCAACTTACCCATCTTTATTCCAGTTCAAGTCTCCTGCCTGGACCTTCCACAATAATTTCTTAACTATCCTCCCTGCATCTCACCCAGTTTCCTAATTATCCACTGTCCAAAAACCACCTGACTAATTTCTCGGGATCACAAATAAGGCTAGTCATGACACAGCCCTGCTTAAAATTCTTCAGGGACTTCACTGCTAATAGAAACATGGCATTCAAGGACCACAGAGACCTAGCATCTGCCTCTCCAATTTCACTTCCTACCACCATCTGCCCCTCACACATCAACACCCGTCATCCTTAACACTTCTGAGTTCCCTGCACACACCTTACTGTCACCCTGGCAATACAGTCATCCAAGACCTCCCTCATGACATTGGCAGAGAATAAAAGGGGGAAAAATGAAGACAAGAGAAGAAAAAAGGAGAGAACCCCACCTACTGAAGCCCATCATCCAAAGAAACCCTGAAGGTCTCTGAGATGATCTCTCAAAGCAAAACGACCTATATATTTAGACTGACAAGTCTATATCCTGAATTCCCACAGCCAAATCTCTCAAAAAAAGTGACCAAAAGCATCACATGAGTAGATGTTAAAGGTGAGATCTCAGGTACATGGAAATCCAAATTTAAAAACAAATGGCCTAAACAAAGGAATTGAAATCACCATTCCCATGAGATGATCACCTCTGGTCCAAATTCACACAATGATATGAAGGTTCAAAAATATATTGTCTGTGTTTATTTATTTTTTGTAATAAATTTATTTTTATTGGTGTTCAATTTGCCAACATACAGAATAACACCCAGTGCTCATCCCGTCAAGTGCCCCCCTCAGTGCCCGTCACCCAGTCACCCCATCCCCCCGCCCTCCTCCCCTTCCACCACCCCTAGTTCGTTTCCCAGAGTTAGGAGTCTTTATGTTCTGTCTCCCTTTCTGATATTTCCCACACATTTCTTCTCCCTTCCCTTATATTCCCTTTCACTATTATTTATATTCCCCAAATGAATGAGACCATATAATGTTTGTCCTTCTCCGATTGACTTATTTCACTCAGAACCCTCCAGTTCCATCCACGTCGAAGCAAATGGTGGGTATTTGTCGTTTCTAATGGCTGAGGAATATTCCATTGTATACATAAACCGCATTTGTCTGTGTTTATGATCTTTGTGATGGTACCTGAAGATATAGTTTGATTTAACTTTGAGTTGGTGTTACAAAATTCCAGGAAATAGTTTTCATTCTTACTAGAGTTTAATATAATAATTTGCTTAGATTCAAGTGCTCCAGTATATAAGGCTCTTCCCATTTCTAAAATTAAGTCATTTAATGAGAATTGCCAGAAAGAGACTTTACTAGTAATTCTCCAGAACGACGGCGAACACACAAGGTGTGTTTCCACTTTACCACTCTAATCAGCCAGCCAGAATGGTGGAATTTTCAAAGATGCAAATGTAATGTTATCCTGGATAGAAATTAGAGCTGCAAGAGAAGAGGAGACTGAGGGAAGAGGGCACACGCTTCAGCGTCTGGTTTCTCTGGCTTCTAAGCTAGAGGTAAATGATTCTCTGTTTTTTAAAAGTCATCCATTAAGCTTCCAAGACATAAGTTTGCTTCAAAATTCAATTTCCTGCAGAGTCATCTTCAGATGCCGCACAGTTTTAAATTATTATAATTATCACAACACAGTTTGGCTTCCAAAGTGAAGGCCCAGTACTGAGGAAAGACCCTCCGCTCCACACCTCACCACCAGCCCTCTGAGAACTATAGAGACTCTCATGTAACTGATACTTGAGCAATCATGAACAAGGCAATCAAGGGTGCCTCTCTGGACCTTATGATCTAGTGAAGGTAGGGAGAAGAGATGATGATGTATTGTGGTAAGTGCAGTTAGTCAAGGCCGCTGGTGACATTCACCAGTGAGAAGCCTTTTTTTCCCACTTTGCTTCTCACACTCTCAGTCAACATATGACTTCATGGTTTGAACTATTAACTGTCCAAATGGAGATTAAACATGGGTTTACATTCTAGTCTAAGGGTTGATAAACCAAAAATCTATTTTTTAAAAGATTTTTAGAGAGAGAGCGTGAACACGAGCAAGGAGGAGGGGCAGAGTATTTCAAGCCGGCTACTTGCTGAATGAGGAGCCCCATGCGGGGCTTAATCCCACAATCCATGAGATCATGAAACCAAGAATCAGACGTTTAACTGACTGAGCCACCCAGGTGCCCCCCAAAAATCTATTTTTGCTCCAAAATGCAAGGGTGTTCCATATAGAAGTATCCTATGAATACAGGCTTCAAAACAAACATCCTTAACTAGGATTTTCATTATGTTTTAGAATCATCACTGCCTTAATGTTTAAACATCTGTTTAAACCCTCCTATTAAGGAAGAGATGCCTGTTTATGGCTTTTGTCAATATAAAAGCAGTAATCTGTGGCTTTTATTTTTTTAAGATTTTATTTATTTATTCATAGAGACAGAGAGAGAGAGAGAGGCAGAGACACAGGCAAAGGGAGAAGCAGGCATCATACAGAGAGCCTGACGTGGGACTCGATCCAGGGTCTCTAGGATCACGCCCTGGGCTGCAGGCGGTGCTAAACCGCTGCACCACTGGGGCTTCCCTAATCTGTGGCTTTTAAAGGAACACTTTGTTTCTGTGATGATGCTTGTTAATCTCACTAACAGTTATTTCCAGAAAAATGGAGCACAATATAGAGTAATAGTTTTTCATGCACCAAGTAAGAACTGTTTCCTCCTCAAACCATAGTTACTTGAATTATTCTAAGCTTAACTGTAAAAACTAAAATTCAGTGGAGAAAAAAAAGTTTTATTAACCCCATTTATGATGCTTGATTTAGGCAGTACACATAAAGAAATGATGGATGCTGATCACAGTCTTCACGGCAGGTATACCAGTAACACCATGAAGCATGACCTGAGACAGATGATCGGAGAGCTCCAAAACTTCCTGTGTGACAAAGTTAGTCCTTCTTTGTGGTTGCAGGTCACCCTAGCAGTGGGGCTGTAATTTACTAGATGCCACACACAAGTTCTATGGTGGGCTCAAAGCAGAGGTGTTCATCCCTCCAGATGAACCTCCAGAAGGTTCATCCCTAGTAAGCTGGTAACCTTCTGTCATCTTAGGCCACCACATGGAAACAACTGATACTCACAGCTTCAGTCACAGAGTGGGACCTGTCATGCTTCATTCAATATGAAATAGGATGGTGAAGATATCAACAGCTCGATCAGTGCATTTCAGCCATCCCTGCTCAGCCAGCAGCGTGAGCAAGCTGGCGTACTGTGATAAAACATCATGCTGCTGAAATGTCGACCTAGAAACCAAATCACTGCTTTGTAGCAAAGAATAAAAATCATGATGAGAAAGCCATTTTGATCTACCCATCCAGCAAAAGAAAGAAGAATAATATACATAAATCATGGCCACACATAACTGGGAGAATTCACATAAGAGGTAGTGTAATAATTCATATAAGGCTCATCTTTGAAAAGGGAATAATTTGCTTTCTTTGCTATGACTAAAGGGCCTGGGTGGGACAACCCATGTATTAACACTGAGAATTGCTTTCAAGGAAAGGCAAAAAAACTATGATAAAGTAATGTCTAAACCTCTGAGTGAGCCCCAAGTGCACACCCATTGCTCAGACCTTTGCTGAGATTTCCTCCCAAAGCAAACTCACTCCCCTCCAAAAAGGCAAAGCAGGAGACTGCAGGGGCATCACAGCTGTGGGCCCTGCAAAAGATCTAAAGATCCAAGAGAAGGGGGAAATGTAACTTCCGATCCCAGGAATTGTGAGGATGGGGTTGTCTCAATAGCAAAGGGGGGTGGTCAACAGATGTGAAGTGGGACCCCACAACTGTAATGTAGGGCTTCCCTGGTTGTGGGACAGGGAGGGGTAGAAGCCAAAGGGTAGGTGCTATCCTCACCTATGCTTCATGCTAAGGAATCCGTGCTCCAATGAGATGACCCTGGGCAGCTGTCACCTGTATGGGCATTCTCTGTGAACAGCAGAAACTCTTCCACTCATTTCCTATGAGGAAGAATGTGTACAGCAGCTAACAGAATTGGAAGGGCTCAGAGCATGGATACTGGAGCCAGACTGCCTGAGTTCAAATCCCTGCTTCGCCAGTGGCAAAGCTACTCCCATTTCTTTGTGCCTTGCTCTTCTCCTCAGTAGATGGAATTAAATGAGTCCATATTTATAAAAATACCTGGAATAGTACTTGGCACATATCAAGTGCTGTTAATTTTTTTTTGAAAATTAAATTAAATTGAAATGTTTACACAGCTAGGAAGAGCTGCTGGCCCCATTCAGACCTCTCAGCAGAGCTATATCTGGAGTTCTGGTCTCCCTTCTGCCCTAGACCATCTGCTAGAACTGCTATCAGGAGTTTCAGTGCTTTCCATGGATGCAGATGTTGACCTCTCACCTTCTTGTTGCTACAGCACTGATTCCGGTCCCCATCATCCCCAATGCAACCTCTCTAAAGGCATCTCCCCAACCTGTATGGCTAACCTTTCATTCCAAGCTGTCATGGGTTCAAGCCAGCAACGAGGCTCCCGGGCCCCAAAGAACTTTTCAGTTACTATAACATTTACTCCTTTAGAGAAGGGTATAGGACTGCAAATATACTGAGACAGAAGCTCCATCTCCATGGGAGGCGCACTGGCCACCCAAGTAGCCAGCTTCTTCTCTCCCCTCACCCACACAGCTTGTTGATACAGAGAAGCCACAGCCCCTTTTCCCACCGATTTTGTATACTACCCTCATACAAGCCAAAAGTCCACACACTCATTCACAGCTCCCCAAGCCAGGTACAGTTTCATACAACAACCGAGGCGGACACAACATCCTCCAGTTACCTTAACTCTTCTGTCTTCGTGGCCCAGAATAGGGGAGACCAAGGCCATCCTCAGGCAGGCCTAAATCAACCCAAGCCTCCATCACAAATGCCAACCCAGTTCTTAGTGAAATAGAGCCTCAGGGCTCCGATAGGGCAGCTAAGGCCCACAGTCTGTTCCCTGAATATGTTTCCTGTATTCTGCTGATCCCCATATGCTCTAACTTCAGCCACACAGCCTGACCTGGATTTTGGTGCACTGTATATACTTGTGATCTACTTAGTGTGTATCAACTCATTAGAGGCAGAAACCTTTTATTTCTTCTTCCCATACCTGGCATCCTAGCATAATCTCTTAAATACTCAAAACTCAGCAAAACATTAACTGTATTTAAGCAACTAATAAAGCTGAGTCACAATTATTCTTCTATAGTGAAGGAAAGTGATACAATATTCAAAGTTTCAATTATCTGAATGACAGTGAGGACACACAAGAAATATTCAAGACCACAAGCCTCATCCAAACCCCTCTCTCACTTCCCAGAGGAGGAAGCAGTAGCTCCGGAGGGATCATAAAGCTAATTTCTTAATAACCTCCTCCACATAGCATTCCCACAGCAGACCTTGTGAGTAGGGTCTGTATCCCTGTACAATAAATAGTCACAAAGACTTGAGTATTCAATATGACTCAATTTAGTGAAAATCGTGATTGGGCTCACTTGGGTCTTTTACGGGAAGGTTGAGATCTGTAATTAATAGACAATACCAAAATAAATACACACACACAAAACAATCAGTATGGGGGTGGGCCAAACAAGTGAAGGGGGAGGGAGATACAGGCTTCCAGTCATGGAATGAATAAGTCATGGGGATGAAAGGTACAACAGCATAAGGAATACAGTCAACGGTATCATAATAGCACTATGCAGTGCCAGATGATAGCTACCCTTGTGGGGAGCTCAGCATAACATATAGATTTGTCCATGCTTCTCCCTCTGCCTCTCCCTCTGTCTTTGCCTCTCCCTCTGTGTCTCTCATGAATACATAAAATCTTTAAAAAAACATATAGACTTGTCCAATCAGTATGTTGTACACCTGAAACTAATGTAACATTATGTGTCAACTATACTTCAACTAAAAAAACAATCAATATAAATTTAGGGATAGCCCAAAGTTTGACTTAGACAAAAATCAGCTTTGGTCTTCAGAAGTAACTGAATGTCTCTTGCAATGTCATTTTTTGTATTCCTTAACTATTCATGACCAATGGACACGGGATGGCATAGGCTGTCATCACATGTGACCAGCATAACAACATGAGTAATATAAACAAGGCATGTCCTTTGTGTTTACTATTCAGTCTATTTGTAACTTGGAGTGTAACTTATGGGTTTTATGTGTAGAAATTCTATCAGTCTCTTAAACAATAGACCCTTTATTATTCTAAGAATAAAGTACTGATTAATGACGGTGAGAGCTGTTGATTTTTATTTTATATACAAAACAGTTAACTTATTAAGAATGTATTATGATCAACAAAGAAAGTACAAACCATAAAGGAAAAAACTGATAAACTGGACTTTATCAAAATCTAAAACTTCTACTCTTCCAAAGACGGTGTTAAGGAAATGAAAAGACAGGCCACAGAAAGAAAATACCATGAACCACTTATCTGACAAGGGATTTGTATCCCCAAAAATATTAAAAATGCAGCTCAATAATACCAAAAAGAAAAAAAAGATTTAAAATGGACCAAAAGTATGAACAGAGCACCATAGAAGGTACACAGATGGCAAATAGGCATAAGTAAAGATATTCCATAAGGGAGGTGGGGGGGAGGGATGGGTGAAATAGGTTATGAGCATTAAGGAGTACACTTGTCATGATGAACACTGCGTAACGGATACAATTGTTGAATCAGTATACCGCACACCTGAAATTAATATAACACTATACGTTAACTATACTGGAATTTAAAATACAATTTTATTTCTTTTTATTTATTTTGTTTTAGAGAGGAAGAGGAGGGGTGGGGCAGATAAAGAGGGAGAGAGGAAATCTTAAGCAGGTTCCATGCCCAGCACAGAGCCTGACATGGGGCTCGATCTCATGACCCTGAGATCATGACCTGAGCCAAAATCAAAAGTCAGACGCTTAAACTGCCTGAGCCATCCAAGAGCCCCTACAATACAGTTTTTAAAAAGGAAAGAAAAGATGCTCCACATCATTAGTCATTAGGGAAATGCAAATTAAAAACAACAATAAAAATATTACTTCACACTAGAACTGCTAAAATTAAAAATTTCTAAATAACGAAACTTGTTAAGGATGTAGAGCCATTGGAAATGTATGCACTGCTGCTGGGAATGCAAAAATGTTCAGTCCCTTTGCAAAAGGTTGCCAGGTTTTTATAAAATTAAACATACACTTACCATGCAACCCAGAAATCTCTCTTGGGTATTTATCCAACAGAAATGAAAACACATGCCCACACAAAGATGTGTAGGCAAATGTTCACAGCAGCTTTATTTATAATACCCAAAACTGAAAACAACCCAAATGTTCAACGAATGGGGAATGTGTAAGTAAACTGTGATACATCCACACGGGGGAACACTGCTCAGCAATACAAAAGGAGTAAACTATTGATACACATGACAACATGGATGAGTCACAAAAGCATTACACTAACTGGAAGAAGCTAGACACAAAAGGGTCCCTACTATATGATTTCATGTATATGAAGTCCTAGAAAAGGCAAAAGTGTAGTGACAGAAAGCAGGTCAATAGCTACCAAGGGCTAGAGTAAGTGGAGGGCACACTCTGCAAAGGTGTATGAGGACTTTCCAGGGTGATAGACATGTTCCACAGTTTGACTTTGGTGGTGGTCACCCAAGTGTATACATACATCAAAACTCATCAAACTGTATACTTACAAAGAATGAATTTTATTGTATGTATATTATACCTCAATAAACCTGGCTTTTAAAAAGAAGTATGCCAAGAAATAGTGAATATTTGAATGAATTAGTGACTGAAGAGTGCAATCACTAAGTAACTTAAGAAAATATATCCACTTAAGTCGGCAAATGTCTAAAACTTTCAGTAACAATACAAGATAGAATAATAGATATTTGATTATAACAATTCTTATCTATAGAATTATTTGGTGTGGTATCATTCATAACATAAAACAAACTTTCATTTATTTATTTATTCATATTTTTAAAGATTTATTTGAGAGAGAGCACGAGAAAGAATAAGAGAGAGAGCACACAAGCAGTGGGGGAAGGGCAGGGGGAGAGAAGTAGGTTCTTTGCTGAGCAGGGAGCCCAATGCAGGGCTCGATCCCAGGACCCCAGGATCATGACCTGAGCTGAAGGCAGACACTTAAGCAACTGAGTCACTCAGGTGCCCCACAAAACAAACTTTTAGGGTTGCATTTAATTTGTAGTTATCTCTTTGGTATCACACTCACATGACCTAAGGAACTCCCAAGCAAGCTAGCAGATGATAGTGCTGAGAAATTATGCTCTGTAGTGTCAAACTTTAAAAATATGACTACTGGGGCACCTGGCTAGCTCAGTCGGTGGAGCATATGACTCTCAATCTCAGGGTTGTGAGTTTGAGCCCCACACTGAGTGAAGAGATTATTTTTTAAAAATAAAATTTAAAAAATAAAAAAATAAAAATGTGACTGACACTTATTTCAAATATTTTATTTTATTTAAGATTTTTAATTTATTTATTCAGAGAGAGAGAGAGAGAGAGAGATTGAGAGGCAGGCAGAGACACAGGCAGAGGGAGAAGCAGGCTCCATGCAGGGAGCCCGACATGGGACCTGATCCCAGGTCTCCAGGTTCACACCCTGGGCTGCAGGCGGCGCTAACCCCGCTGCACCACCGGGGCTGCCCAGATTTTATTTTTTTAAGTAATCTCTACATCCAACATGGGCTTGAACCCATAACTCTGAACATGCTCCACCCACTGAACCAGCCAGGTGCCCCTACTGACATTTTTAATAAAACTGCAGTGAATAATTTATTTCTGAATAAAATGGCAATTTTATTTAACTCAAGAGGTTCACTATAAGCTGGTGATATTTTGGTTTGGTCTTGGCCAAATATTGATTTTTAATACTTGCCACTCAGCAATTAGGCAAAATACTTATTCAGTATATCCTTAATACAAGTAATCAATCTGTTAACTTTCAAGGTTTCAAGTTCTGGTTCGTGATCAGCCAGGTTCCACCAAACCAATGTCAAAATACACTCGGGGTACAACTTTCTCTGTGTTCAAGCACCTATGATAAATCCCACCATTACCAACATTTATAGTAGAAACCCTAATTCATTGTCAGTACTTTGATTTTCTAACATTAATTTTCAAGCTACTTCATTACAAAGTAGAAATACAATAAAAAGCTTTTGGAGGGCAGCCTGGGTAGCTCAGCGGTTTAGCGCCACCTTTGGCCCACGGCCTGATCCTGGAGACCCGGGATCGAGTTCCCACATCCGGCTCCCTGCATGGGCCTGCTTCTCCCTCTGCCTGTGTCTCTGTCTCTGTCTCTCTCTCTGTGTCTCTCATGAATAAATAAATGAAATCTTTAAAAAAAAAAAAAGCTTTTCAAAATTTTCAGAAAATATCCTGGGCTATTAAAATGAGATTACTCAGCTATTAGAAATGACAAATACCCACCATTTGCTTCAACGTGGATGGAACTGGAGGGTATTATGCTGAGTGAAGTAAGTCAGTCGGAGAAGGACAAACATTATATGTTCTCATTCATTTGGGGAATATAAATAATAGTGAATGGGAATATAAGGGAAGGGAGAAGAAATGTGTGGGAAATATCAGAAAGGGAGACAGAGCGTAAAGACTGCTAACTCTGGGAAACGAACTAGGGGTGGTAGAAGGGGAGGAGGGCGGGGGGTGGGAGTGAATGGGTGACGGGCACTGGGTGTTATTCTGTATGTTGGTAAATTGAACACCAATAAAAAATAAATTTAAAAAAATAAAAAATAAAATGAGATTAAAGAAAGTAAAAAATAATGTGGCTAAGCAAATTTAAGAGAAAGGAAACCCAGAACAACAATACAGTTTAAAGATACAATGGACAAGAAAACTTCATTATAGAAACAAAAACATAGGGGGATCCCTGGGTAGCTCAGCGGTTTAGCTCCTGCCATTGGCTCAGGGTGTGATCCTGGAGACCCAGGATCGAGTCCCAAATCAGGCTGCCTGCATGGAGCCTGCTTCTCCCTCTGCCTATGTCTCTGCCCCTCTCTCTCTTTCTCTCTCTCTCTGTGTGTCTCTCATGAATGAATGAATGAATGAATAAAATCTTTTAAAAAATAAAATAAATAAAATATATAGGAATAAGGTTTACCAGAAATGTGTAAAACTAAAGAGGAAAACCCAAAAACATTCCTGAGGAACACAGAAGTCTTGAAAAATGGAAAGGCCTAAGAAACCCTTGAATAGGAAGAATCGGCACCGTAAAAATTTTTCTTCCCACACTGATTCCTAAATCCAATGTTATTCCAATGAAAATACCACTAGGCCTTTGGAAGGAACTAGACAAGCCAATTATAGAGTCATCTATAAAACTAAGCAGACAAGAAGAACGAAGAAAACTCAGGGGGAAAAAATGAGCCACGGGGGGCATTAGCCCTATGAGATTTTTAAATACTCAAAAGGCCTCTACCATTGGTACTAATTAATATCGGTATAATACCAGTATCAGTAGCATTAATTCATGAATGGAGGCATACCAATGGAGAAGCAAAAAAAGTCCAGAAATGCATACAGGTATTTAGTATACGATAGAGAAAGTATCTCCAACCAGCAGGCTCAATATGGATTTTTTTCGTCATTGGTGTTGGGACAATGGGGTAGGCATTTGGGGAGTACCTTTCTTTTTTTAAAGATTTTATTTATTTATTTGACACAGAGAGAGAGAGAGAGAGAGAGAGAGAGCACAAGTAGGGAAAGTGGCAGGCAGAGCAGCAGGCAGAGGGAGAAGGAGCAGCAGACTCCCTGCTGAGCAGAGAGCCCACGGTGGGGCTTGATCCCAGGACCCTGAGATCAGGCCCTGAGCCAAAAGCAGACACTTAACTGACTGAGTCACCCAGGCTCCCCTGGGGAGTGCCTTTCTAATGATGAAGTCCAGACATCTTAAAAGAAAAACTTGAAAACTTCAACTATTTAATAGCAAGAACAATCTTGTAAGAGGGAGAAAAACATAATCAAAGTTGTTTTTTTTAAAGACAAACTGAAAAAAAATTGCAACTCATCACAGATAAAGGGCTAATCTCCCTATGCATAAGAAGTATAAGAAGCTCCTACACTCAAGAAAAAGAGAAGTCTGCAGAAAAAAAATAGGCCAAAAATATAAATGCACAATTCACAAAAAAATGGCTCTTAAGCTTTTGAAAAGGTATTATTTATAAGAGCAATGCAAATTAAACAACACCGAGACCACATTCTTATCTCTCAAATTGACAAAAATCCAAAAGTTTGACAACATACCCTGTTGGCAAGACACTGCTGCTAAGAGTGGAAAATGGTAAAACTTCTAATAAGAATCTGGCAATATCATCCAAAATTGCAAGTATATTTACCTTTTCATCCAGCAATCCTGCTTTTAGGAATCTGTCCCACAGAGACAACCACACATGGACAAAATGTTCAATATTATCCAGTGCAGTACTCTTTGCTACAATAAGACTGGAAACAAGCCTAGAGCCCACCAACAAAGGACTAATTATGATACCTCCACACAACAGAATACCTTGCAACTATAAAAGAATGAAGAAGGTTCTTTAATCTAATATGATACATTTCCAGGACAATGTAAATGAAAAGCACAGGTGCAGTCTAGGGACACATGGTATACTACTTTATGCAGAGAAAGGTAGAAATTAGCACATATATTTTTATTTGCTTTTATTTATGAAAAGAAACACAACAAAAGTGGTTACTACAACATCAAGGAGAAATGGATAGGAGGATAGGGTAGATCTTTTTCAATGTGTCTCTTTTAAATTTGTTTTTATACTTGCACTATGTGTTCAAAAAACATTTATTTGCAAGAGACTCAGGAAGTGCAAAAACAGGCAAGACTAAACATATTAAGGGCTATGCATACATGTTATAAAACTATAAAAACTATTTGGATATTTGCGAAATTTCTTTTGTGGTTGTTGAGTCAAATTTTAATTCCGGGATCCCTGAGTGGCGCAGCGGTTTAGCGCCTGCCTTTGGCCCAGGGCACGATCCTGGAGACCCGGGATCGAATCCCACATCGGGCTCCCGGTGCATGGAGCCTGCTTCTCCCTCTGCCTGTGTCTCTGCCTCTCTCTCTCTCTGTGTGACTATCATAAATAAAAAAAAAAATTTAATTCCTCTGAGATCAGAGAATATTCTTTGTATGATTTCAATCTATTAAAATTTAATAAGACATGTTTTATGGCTAAGTGTAGAATCTATTCTGTAGAATGTTACACGTACGCTTAGAGAGGATGTGTATTTTGTTTTGTTCTATAAATGTCAGTGAGGTCAAGCAGTTGATGATGATGTTCAAACCTTCTATAACCTGTTTTTTATCTAGTTGTTCTTTCAATTTTTGGGAAAAGGGGATAGAAGTCCCTATTCATTATTATTGAATTGCATATCTGTCTCTTCAAGTCTCTTGGTTTTTGCTTCATGTTTGGGGACTCTGTTTTCAGGTGTATTACCTACAGGTTTTCATAATTTTTATATCTTTCTGAAGGCATTATATAAAGTGTCCCCCTTTGTCTATAACTACACTTCTTGTCTTCCAAGTCTGTCCTGATATTAATATAGTTACTCCAGTGATTTATGATTATTAGCTGGCATGTATTTTTCCATCCTTTTACTTTCAGTGTGTGTGTGTGTGTGTGTGTGTGTGTGTGAATCTAAAGCAATGCTTCTCAGCTGGGAGCAATTTTGCCCCCTATGTGACATTTGCAATAGCTGGAGAAATTTCTGGTTATCACAATTCCATGGCTACTACTGACATGTAATAGATAAAGGCCAAGAATGCTACTAATACCCTACAACACACAGGATACCTCCCACAACAAAAAATTACCCAGTCCAAATTTCAATGGCATCAAGGTTGAGAAATGCTTATCTAAAGCATGTCTCTTTTAGACAGCATCTAGGTGAATCTTAGGTTTTGTTTTTGTTTTTTTTTTTTAGTCTGACCATTTCTGCCTTTTGACTGCAGTGTTTGGTCCAGTCACATTTAATGGTTGGATTTATGACTGCCATATTTGCTACTGATTTCCTATGTTTCATGTCATTTTGGATCTTTGCTACTTTTTCTCTGCCTCCTTGTGTGCACACACACACGTCTGCACTTTCTGTGTTTGTATATATATGTATTTGGGTGTGTGTGTAATTTTCATTCCTTTAGGGTTTTTTCACTATGTTTTTGAGTTTGTTTTTTTGTTCTCATAGTGGTTGCTCTAGGGATTATAATAGTCATCTTCATTCCAGTCTACTTCAGTGTGATGCTAATTTAATTCCAGGAGGGAATTATTGAAATTGAAACTTTCTGTGATCCTAGCTCCATTTCCACATACCTCCTTCATGTTAGTATCTTAAAATATGTCAACTGTATATGCTACAAACCTCACAACACAGCATTATAATTATTGTTAAATTCAATTTTATGTCTTTTTAAAAATTTAAAGAACAAAAGAGGAAATGTAAATATTTATGCCGTTTTTTATAGTTACTCATATATTCACATTTTCCAGGAGTCTTTATTTATTTGTATACATTTAAATTGTTGTCTAATGTCACTTCCTTTAAGCCTAAAAGACTTTAGTATTTCTTCTAAGACAGATCTGCCAGAAACAAATTATTTCAGTCTTTGTTTATCTGGGAATATATATTCACTTTCAATTTTTTAAGATTTTATATTTAGGTAAGCTCCACATCCAATGTGGGGCTCACACTCACAACCCTGAGATCAAGAGTCATGTAGTCCACCGACTGAGCCAGCCAGGCACCACGTTGCCTTCATTTTTAAGAAAAAACAACTTTGATTCCATAAAATTCACCCAATTTATGTGTATAATTCAATATTTGTTACTAAATTTACCAAGTTATGCAACTATCACCACCCTTATCCCAGTAAGATTCCTTGGTACCCACTCATAGTTAATACTGCTTTCTATTCTCAGCCCCAGGCAACCACTAATACATTGTTTCTATACATTTACTTTTTCTAAATATTTCACATAAATGGAATCACACAGTAGGTATCCTTTTGTGTATGACTTCTTTCATTTAGCATGATAATTTTGAGGTTCATCCATGTTTTAAGCATGAATCAGCACTTCATTCTTTTTAATTGCTAAATAGTGTAGACAGTCCTGCATGGTAGTGGGAACCACAAAAATTGACTATACAAGCTGAAAGCATGAAAGGCAATCTTGAGGCATCTGGGTGGCTTAGTCAGTTAAGTGGCTGACTCTTGATTTTGGCTCAGGTCATGATCTCAGGGTTGTGAGATCAAGCCCCAAGTTGAGCCCTGAGTCGGGTTCTGCACTTGGTGTGGAGCCTGCTTAAGATTCTCTCTCTCAGGGATCCCTGGGTGGTGCAGCGGTTTAGCGCCTGCCTTTGGCCCAGGGCGCGATCCTGGAGACCCGGGATCGAATCCCACGTCGGGCTCCCTACATGGAGCCTGCTTCTCCCTCTGCCTATGTCTCTGCCTCTCTCTCTCTCTCTGTGACTATCATAAAAAAAAAAAGATTCTCTCTCTCCTTCTCCCTCTGCCCCTCCTCCCCTGGCCTGTGTACATACATGTACCCTATTTTACAAAAAGGAAGAAAAGCAATCTTAATAATCAATGGGAAAAAATATAATTGTACCATGGTCTTTAAAAAAGTTTGTGGAAACATTAAAGACTCTTACTCTTGACTTTAAGTGTAAAGAGAAAGTAAAACGATAGTAAAACTAATATTAGTGTACCATAATTTAAAACATCAGAAATATTGAGAACTAAAGCTATTTCTTTGTTTAAAAAAAAAAAACTTAAGAGTAGTTTGAACAGTGTGCTTTCTTCTCCTTGTCCTATAACTGACAATACAGAGTAAGCATCTTTTCTATGCCATGGCAAATTGTCACACTCCTTTCTGGGTTAGGATCAGCTTCCACATTATATCCTTAGCACTTTCAATGTCTTGAAATACTTCCAAGAGTTCCTTCAATCTGAGGAACTCTTTTTTGCTGGCATCACTTCCTCTGAAATCTTCATGCTTTTCATCACAACCACTCTGCTCATTTATATCAGTAAGTTCCCCTTCTTTAAGTTCTTCTGGCTGTGATCTAGAGTTTCTCAAATGATGGCAGTGTCAACATTTCTGCTATCAGGTATTTTGTCGAAATGAACTACACAGGCATTGGGGCACTGACCTGCCATGCAGTCAAAAATCCAGATGCAACCTGTGACTGCCCCCAAATGTAACCACTAATACCCTTCTATGGACTGGGAAGCCTTACTGATAACAGTCAACTAACACATATTTTGTATGTTGTATGCATTACATACTGTATTCTTACAACGACATACCAAAGAAAAGAAAATGTTAAGTAAATCATAAAGGAAATATATTTATGGTACTGTACATATCAAAAAAGAAATCCACGTATAAGTGGACCTGTGAAATTCAAACCTATGTTGTTCAAGGGTCAACTGTAATTCCATTTATGTTTGATATAAATTTATCTTCCAGTGTTATTACTTTTTTTGGCTTCACTTTCATCTTTGTTGGCCCATTTCCTCTTTCAGTTATGCATTTTGATAAAATGTCACATGGATTTATCACTGGGAGACAAGGAGGCAACACAACTCTATGCTTTGCTGTCCACATGCGGATTGAATAACAAAAGGACAGTAACCAATAACAGACAGACTTTGAAAGAGATGACTATGATTGGGCGCTGATCCTGATGTGCATTTGTTATTTACATAGTGATTTCTGGAGTAAAGAACTAGCAGTAAAGTTTTTACTTTGGGCAATTAATATACCATGGTACCAAAAATTTGAATCATGTTGTTAGGAGACTGATGTTATTTAACTAAACCATGGTAACTTCAATTCATACATACAGACTGATGCAAAGCGGGACTACCTGTATCTGGGTAGATGGGTCTTCTAACTTGCTTTTTTTAAAAAATTTATTTATTCATGAGAGGCACAGAGAGAGATAAAGAGAAGCAGAGACACAAGCAGAGGGAGAAGCAGGCTCCACGCAGGGAGCCCAACGTGGGATTCGATCCCGGGGCTCTAGGATCATGCCCTAGGCTGAAGGCAGGTGCCAAACCGCTGAGCCACTCGCACTTGGGATATCATTGTTATGAAGTCTACTTCATTTTAAATTAATAATAGCTACTCCTCTCTCTTTTGCTTACTGTTACATAATTTATCTTTATCCTTCTTTTGACTTTTAATCTATCCATGCCTTTATGCTTAAAGTGGGTTTCTTATAAATAGCATACAGTTGCATTCTTTTTTAAATCTAATCTGATTATCTCTTTTAGGCCACTCACATTTTCACATTTAAAATGAATGCTGATATGGTGGGATTAAAATCTACTATCTTGCCAGCTATTTTTTATTTGTTCCACTTGGCCTGTTAAAGTCTGTAAGGGGGAGAACTTCCTCTACCTCTGGCCCCTAGCCTTTAGCAATTCATTTAAAAATACTAGTTTAATCTTACTGGCTTATATGACATTCAGCAGTGTCTGTCCTGGGTATGCAAATGCTCAAGTCCTATTTCTCCCTGTAGTGACTCCTGTATCACTCTCGATTTGGGGTTAGTTGTATGCTCTGAAGTCTCAGTTTTCTGATGCATTCAAGAGAAGTCGTTGATTTGCAATTTGTCCAGCTTTTTTCTCGTTGTAAGGATGGGAGCTCTATGGTCTGCATCTCTGAGGTGAAACCAGAAGGCTGTTTATTCGTTTTTCGAGTGTACTTTTACTTTATATGCAGCCTTTTCCCAGAAAGGTTAGATATGTGAAATACTGAAAGACTGTGTCAAGCAAATTATAATGCACTAAATAACAATTCACTGAACTTTAGTTAATCAGATAAACATAGAAAGATAGGAAACTGGAGCACCTGGGTGGCTCAGTTGGTTAAGCATTTGCCTTTAGCTCTGGTCATGATCCCAGGGTCCTGGGTCGAGTCCCATATTGGGCTCCCTGCTCAGCAGGGGAGCCTGCTTTTCCTTTTCCTCTGCCCCTGCTCGTGTGCCTCCTCTCACTCATTCTGTCTCTCAAATAAATAAAATTTTTTAAAAGATTGGTAACTCCTATAGTATCTAATCAAGGATTCTGATCAGTTTGATATAAGATTTTCTTACCTGACTTGCTATTATTCCAATGAAAGAAAGAACTGGTTTCAATAAACTTATATGTTCTTGTAACATATAAATGCTTGATGCCCATTTGGCCTTCTGAGGTAGAGCAAAATGCTCAAACCTGCATCACATCTTTGACCTTATGTCATTGGCCCAACCAGGCCCTCCATACTAGCGGAGGAGACTAAGAATACAGCAGGTGCTTATGTGACCTACTCCTCTAAAGTTGTCCTCTTTTACAGAAACCCAACTCTAATTAGGAATTTTCCAAACACTACCTCAATTGTAGAAACTGAACAGATGTTGCTACAAAACTAAATAATGTCATTCAGTACCCTCGGCAGGCACAGTTTTCCTGGCTGAACTCATCATAAAAGGGCTTAGATATCCTAGGGTATCACTGCTAAGGTGGCTCTATGACAAAAAGACACTGTTACAGAAATATCTAAATGTTTTGCTTACAAATATTAATGTGTACATCAAATCATAATGTAAATTATACTATACAAAGGGCACTGATTGGTAAGCTTACAAAATAGTTGATGTAGGGATCCCTGGGTGGCGCAGCGGTTTGGCGCCTGCCTTTGGCCCAGGGCGCGATCCTGAAGACCCGGGATCGAATCCCACATCGGGCTCCCAGTGCATGGAGCCTGCTTCTCCCTCTGCCTGTGTCTCTGCCTCTCTCTCTTTCTCTCTCTGTGACTATCATAAATAAATAAAAATTAAAAAAAATTTAAAAAAATAGTTGATGTAGGTGGGGTGCTTTTTCATGCATAGACTTAACATTTCAAATGTGAACAACTGTTTATCATAATTACCTCACCCCAGCCTTTGGGCATACATTACCACAGCAAATCCAGTTGTGCCTCAACACCTAGCTTCCTTCTCCCCCACCCGTGAAGTCTGCTGGGAGGGATATTGGTTCTTTTGAGGCTGACCATGCAGCTTTTCTCCTCCCTCCTGGGCCATATCCAGGTATTGGATCTACTGCTCACCAGAATAGGCCTTTAATTTGAGTCAGGGTCATCATGCCAGTCCTGGGCTTCTGTGCCCTCAGATCTATTTTCTGCCCTTTCTTGCTCTGCTACATTTGCAGGGGGCAGGGAGAGAAGGGAAGGGGTTGGGTTGACCCCAGTAAACTTCATCTCCAGGCTCCCCTTCCCAGTGTTCCAGTGAGATTCATCCAATGGGCAGCACGGTGAGAGACTAGAGTGGGAGAGAAAAGAAGCCAGGGTATCTTCATCTCTTTGCTGTAGGAGCACATGCTTGTGTGCTCTCTCCTCCTCTCCTTCTGTACCCTCTGTCTATCCTCCCTCTCTAGCAATGGCTATGTGATCTCTATGGCCGAAGCTTCCACCAGACAGCCCTCTCTCCAGGTCCCATGTCTCACTAGGCAGCCCCCACAGTGATTCCAGTTCCTGCCAGGCAACCTCATTCCTGGGCTCTGGCAATGCTACCTCCTCCCTGTGTCAGCCCTAGGGGTGACAGTGGCTGCCTGCTGTTGCTTATTTCTAGGCTGCTTCAATGCACCCTGTCTGTCTTCTAAGGTCTTCCAATGTCTTGGTTCATAGTTGCCCTGGACTGAACTACTTGTCTCTTTTTTCCTGAGTGGACTGGGAGGACTTCATCTGCCATATCAGAGCTATACCCTTTACCAGATTTCTCCACAGTGGATAAAAAATCACTACAGATTGCCATCTTGACTGTGTCTCTCTTCAGTGCCATCACAAACACTCCACAGAACACTGCCACTGAAAGCAGACAATTCTCTCATTCATACCACTGAAGAGAATCACTCTGGCTCATTAATAGCCTACTCGCTAATGAATGCAATTGTTTCTTTCCCCAGTTCTCTCAACAGCAAAAAAATACAGTAGCCAACATATTCCTAGACTAGAATATGATAGTTTACGGTAGGCTTGTTTTAAATGTCTGTCGGTTTGTATACAAATACACATAACTGCATGAAGACATAGACACACATATAAAGTCCATGGTTCAAACAAAGAAATACCAAAAGACAGAGTGTATGTGTATGGGGGTTACAATGACCCCCCCCCCCAAAAAAGATTAAAACTCCTTTATGAAATGAAGGCTTCCACTTCCAGATAAGACAGAGAAACAGGGACCTGATTTATCTTCATGCCTGAAACAAAAACAAAGAAATACATGAGATAATGGTTTTCAAGACACCACGCATCAGGCAATAAAGAACTGATCCCTGAGATGGGGAAAAATGGGGTGAGTACTATGATTGTTCCAGCTTACTACCTTCAGACAGTTTCTAAGCCATAAAGCAGGGAGAGGAAACTGATACAAAGTCTAGCCAGCTCCCTAAATTGACAAAGCCAAGAGTCTACATCCAAAGGCAGCTAAAGTTCATGGGACAGGGCAGCCAGGGTGGCTCAGTGGTTTAGCGCTGCCTTCAGCCCAGAGTGTGATCCTGGAGACCAGGGATCGAAGTCTCACATCAGGCTCCCTGCATGGAGCCTGTTTTTCCCTCTGCCTGGGTCTCTGCCTCTCTCTCTCTCTCTCTCATGAATAAATAAATAAAATATTTAAAAATAAATAAATAAACAATGTTCATGGGACAGAAGACCAGCAAGGAGACCTAAATAGAGGGGATCCCTGGGTGGCGCAGCGGTTTGGCGCCTGCCTTTGGCCCAGGGCGCGATCCTGGAGACCCGGGATCGAATCCCACGTCGGGCTCCCGGTGCATGGAGCCTGCTTCTCCCTCTGCCTGTGTCTCTGCCTCTCTCTCTCTCTCTCTCTCTGTGACTATCATAAATAAATTTTAAAAATTTAAAAAAAAAAAAGGAGACCTAAATAGAGAGAATCCTGAAGGTCCACAGAGGGTCTCTCCCTTGGGTATTCAGAAGAGATTAGCATATGCATATGAGGGGAAAGAACAATCTGAAAGGACAAGAGAGAACAGTACCTGGCTACAGGGACAGTACAAGGCCTCACTAGCCAGACTGGAAAAACTGACATTTCATAGGATATTTGGGTAGAATAATCAGGATGGTCTTGCCTTGGTAGTAGGAATAACTAGCACTGCTCTAGACCTATCTAACAAATGATGAAAGCAAGACCCCAAAGGATCGAACTATTCTTAAGTTAACTGCATCTAGGAACAAAGTGCAGGATGATTTTTAGGAATACAAACACGTCCAGCACCTAACAAGGTAAAATTTACAACGTCTGGCATCCAACTAAAAATTAGCAGGCATACAAGGAGGCAGGAAAATGCAATCCATAATTAGGAGGATAATCAATCAATCAAATGAAACTGACTGAAATTTTAGAAGTAGCAAGGAAGGTCATTAAAATAATTATTATAATATATTCCATGTGTTCAAAAAGTTAAGCAGACACATGGAAGAACTTCTGAGCATAAAAACAACAACATCTAAGATGAAAAAAACATCTTAGTCCCCCCAATATGGATTGGGGTTGACTGGGTGGCACTGTTGGTTAAGCTTCCGATTCTTGGTTTTGGCTCAGGTCATGATCCCAGGGTTGTGAGGTCGGACCCCACCTCGGGCTCCATGCTCAGGGCCAAACCTACTTAAGACTCTCTCTCTCCTTCTGTCCCTCCCCCACCAAATAAATAAACAAATCTTTAAAAAATAAAAAATACACTAGATGCAGTAATCTGTAATGGCATATTAGGTATTGCAGGAGAAAAAAGATGAGTTATCTTAAGGGCATAGCAAAAGAACCATCCAAAGTGAAACACATGGAAAAAAATCATCCAAAAATATGAAAAGGCACAGTGATCTGTGTAACAACTTGCAAGTGGTCTAATATACAGGTAACTGGAGCTCCTGAAGGGGAAAAGGAAAGGAAAAAAGAAATATTTGAAGAAGTAATGGCCAAAATTTTTACGAACTTAATGAAAACTATACACCTGAAAAACCAAATGAATCCCAAGTGCATGAAACACAAAGAAAATGACACCAAGGTAAGTTATAATCAAATTGTTAAAAATCAGTGATAAACAGAAAATCTTAAAAGCAACCAGAGAGGAAAGACGTGTACATATACAGGACAAAGACAAAGGTGATGTCATATCTCTCATCAGAAACAATATAAGCAAAAAGGTGATGGAGCAGGAAATAGAGACTGGAGAAAAACAAAAATCAACATAATAGTAAGTCAATCTGAGAAGGACAAACATTATATGATCTCATTCATCCGGGGAATATAAAAAATAGTGAAAGGGAATAAAGGGGAAAGGAGAGAAAATGAGCGGGAAATATCAGAGAGGGTGACAGAACATGAGGGACTCCTAACTCTGGGAAATGAACAAGGGGTAATGGAAGGGGAGGTGGGTGGGGGGACGGGGTGACTGGCACTGAGGGGGGCACTGGATGGGATGACACTGGGTGTTAAGCTATATGTTGGCAAATCGAACTCCAATAAAAAATATACAAAAAAATCAATATAGAATTCTATACCCAGCAAAAACATCTTTCAAATTGAAGGTGGAATAAAGACATTTACACATATGCCCACACAAAAAAAAACAAAATTAAATTTAATTAAATTAATTTAATTAAATTTTAAAAACTAATGATTTTAAAAATAAAAGAGTGGATGACTAGAGAAACCTCAGGAACACAAAAAACTAACAGTCAGCTGACACCACATGTTATTCTGCAGGAAAACGTTAACATAACAGGCCTGATGTTGTGATCTCTAGGAGGGCCTGCTTGCATGGTTGATCCTTGTAATAGCTCATTTGAATATGGTGTATAGAATATTCCCTGTGTTACTAATTGATAAGGTTGTTCTGTGGGTCTAGGACATTGAATTCTGCCATACTAGCCTGGCTAAGTTGTTTTTGTGAATGTGATTTATGACAAACGCCTGCTTTCCTTCTGGGAGTCAGAAATTTCAGTAAGAGTCCTGATCAGCCCTCAATAAAAAAAAGTTGGAGTCTTAAGCAAGATTCCCTAGGCAGAAACCCTGTGCATGTGTTGCTGTATCTACCTGCTGGAAGAAGAAGCTTGTTCTGTGAAAGCCTACTTCAAATCGTCTAAGGGAGAACTTTAGAAGGCCCCATCTAGACTCTTCCAGACTCCACCCATTACATCTTTTCCCCTTGCTGATCCTGCTGTTTATCCTTTCACTATAATAAATCATAGCTCTGACTATATATGTCTCTTAATCCCATGAGTCTTTCTAGCAAATCACCACATCTGTGGGTGGCCACCAGACGCCCAAGCAGTTACCAAATGTAAGTGGTACTTTGAATCTTAACTCTTTTTTCAAACACTTTCTCTGGACCTGTACTGCCTATTCTTTGGCCTCCCCCTAGAATCCCAAGCAGTGTCTTATCCATTATAGTCATAAACAACTGCATCAGGTCCTCAAAACAGTCCCATCTATCACACTCGAGTTTCAAGTGGAACTCAGAGCCCGGTATAAAAGTTAAAATTAGATTCAGCAGCAAATAACAAACACTCATTTCTCTCTCACTTGTAAGATGTCTGGAAGTATTCAGTCCAGGTCTAGCACAGCAGCTCTATGCTATCAGAGATCCCAGCTCCACCTATCTTGATGTATTGCTAGAAGTGTCTTCCATTCCCAAAGTTACCTCTGGATCCAATACGGCTGCTGAAGGCCTAGCCATAACATTGACATTCAAGAAAATAGAAGGAATGACAGAAGAAGTGCATATTCCCTTCCTTTTATAGATATTTGCTCAAAATCCACACAGCACTTTCAATCTTTAGTCAGAACTTGATCATAGGACATCTAACCACAAGAGAGGCCAAGAAATACAGTGTTTTCATTGCATAGAAATATGCTGAGCTAAAACTAATGGTCCTATTAGAAGGATGAAAGGGAGAATGAATATTGGGAGATACCTGGAGTCTCTGCCACACTTAGGTCTATGCCCAACACAAAGTTATCTGTGAATCAACTTTTTTAATAACCCAAGACAGTTTGAGGTAAATGTGTCTTTACCCACAATGTGTTTCAGAGGTAGATGGGGAGTAGGTAAAGAAGAGATTTGTTTAATATAAACTTAAACTCTATGTATGATAAGTTACACCCCAATTAGAATTTTCTCTTTCTAGCTTCTCAGCAAAAGCATGTGATAGAAGCCCACAATAAAATTTAAAAGACTACTTCAGGACTTTTACTCTTAGTGACATGGTACACAAGTTTAACAAAACAGGACTTAATACTATTTTTCCCCAGAGATCATGGTGTCTCTGAAAATATACAAAATGTAATTTTTATTTATTTACTGTTTTTATTTATTTATTTATTTGTAATTTTTTTAAAAGCACAATGTGGTGAGGAATGTCAGCAAAATGATGGAGTAGGCAGGTCCAAACTCCTGTTCCTTCATAGAAATATAAAAAAAATAAGCAGAAACTGTCAGAACCAACTTTTTCAAATTTCTGGAAAAAACTAAAAGGTTTATAGCAACCAAGCAAAAACTCCTTCCTAAGAAGGCTGAGATATTAGACATACTAGACAGAAACTTTAAGTCAACTATCTGAAATATGCTTAAAAAGCTATGGGAAACCATGAGCAATGAAATAAAGGAAACCAGGAAAATGATGTATAAACAAAATGAGAATATCAAAAAGGAGGTAGAAATTTTAAAAAGGAAGTGTTAGAATTCTAGAGCTGAAAAGTACAATAACTGAAATAATAAATTGACTAGAAGGGCTCAATGGCATATTCGAGCAAGCAGAAGACAGAATTAGCAAATGTAAAGATAGAACAATTGAAATTATGAAGTCTGAGGAGCAGAAAGTAAAAACAATTGAAGAAAAGTGAACACGGCCTAAGGGACCTGTGAGACACCATCAAGAGGACCAATAATGCATTATGGAAGTCCCAAATGGAGAGACAGAGAAAGAATTAGAAAGAATATTTGAAGAAATTATGGCTTAAAACTTCTCAAATTTGATGACATCCGTTACTCTACACATTCAAGAAGCTCAACGATCTCTAACCAGGATAAACTCAAAAGATGCACACTGAGACACACTATAATGAAACTGTTGAAAGGTAAAGACAAAGAGAACCTTGAAAGGAGAAAAGAGAAGTGACTTGTCACATACAAGGGGTCTCCAATAAAATGAAATCTGATTTCTTAGCAGAAACCTCAGAGGTTAGAAGGAAAGTGAAATAACATATTTAAAGTGCTGAAAGAAAAAAAATGTCAACCAAGAATTCTGTACCTGGCAAAAACAAATTTTCAAGAATGAAGGAGAAATTAAGACATCTCCAGAAACATTTCTGGAGAAACATCTCCAGAAAAAGCTAGTGGAGTTCCTTATGAGTAGACTTGACCTATAAGAAATGCTTAAGGAGTACTTCAGGCTGACATGAATAGACACCAGCCAGTACTTGAAACCATAGGAAAAAATAAAAAACACTGGTGAAGAACACAGGTAAATGTAAAAAAACAATACTTTTGGTTTATAACTCTTCTTTTTTTTTATAACTCTTCTTTTTATATGATTAAAAAGGCAATTTCAAATAATAATTATAAATCTATGTCAATAGATACACAATGTATAAATATGTAATCTTGACAATAACAATATAAAGGGAAAGGAACAGAGGTATAGGAACAGAGTGTGTATAATACTGAAACTAAGTTGGTACTATTCAAAATGTGTTACTAAAAGCTTAAGATATTAAGTGAAATCTCCAAGATAACCAGCAAGAAAATAACAATATACAGAAAAGGAAAGAAGATCAAAACTATACACTACAAAAAATCAACTAAACACAAAAAAGGTGGTAATGGAGATGAGGAACAAAAACCATATAAGACATATAGAAAACAAAAACCAACATGGCAGAAGGAGTCCTACCTTACCAGCAATTACTTTAAATGTCAAAAAATTAAGCTCTACAATTAAAAGTCAGAGACTGGCAGAATGGGTAGAAACAAATAATCCATCTATATGTTGTGTACAAGAGAATCACTTTGAATACAAAGACACAAAGAGGTTGAAAGTAAAAGGATAGTAAAAAAAAAAATAGACTATGCAAATAGTAACCACAAGGGAAGTGGGGTGGCTATATTATCTGACAAAATAGATTTTAAGTTAAAAAAATATATTACAATAGACAAAGATATATATTGATAAAATGTTCAACCTATCAATAAGATACAACAAATACAAACAAATACAAACCTAAAAATGGATCCCAGAAACATATGAAGCAGAATCTGACAGAACTAAAGGAAGACCTAGTTCTTTTTTTAAAAAAGTTTTTATTTATTTATTCATGAAAGACACAAAGAGAGAGGCAGAAACATAGAGGGAGACACAGGCTCCATGCAGGAAGCCCGATGTGGGACTTGATCCTGGCACTCCAGGATCACACCCTGAGCCAAACAGGCATCCTGGAAGACCTAGTTCTATAATAATAGTTGAAGACTTCAATAACCAACTAACAATAACATAAAGACCAGACAGAAGATCAATAAAGAATTAGAGGACTTGAAGAATACTATAAACCAACTAGACCTAACAGACACATACAGAACACTCCACCCAACAAGATCAGAGTACACATTCTTCTCAAGTACATATTTTTAACATTCTCCAGGATAGACCATAAGTTAGGTCACAAAACAAGTCTTAAAAAAATGAAAAAGGCTAAAAGTTTTCAAAGTATCTTTTCCCATCACAATGGGATGAACTAGAAATCAATAACAGAAAGAAAAGTGGAAAACTCACAGATGTGTGGACTTTTTAAAGATTTTTAAAATTTATTCACTTGAAAGAGAGAGACAGAGAGAGCACAAACAGGAGGAGAGGGAGAAGCAGACTCCCCATTGAGCAGGGAGCCTGATGTGGGGCTCAATCCCAGGACTTGATGGTCGTGACCTGAGCTGAAGGCAGAGGCTTAACCATCTGAGCCACCCAGGTGCCCCAAATGTGTGGAAATTAAACAGCACACTCTTAACCAATAAGTCAAAGAAGAAATCACAAAGGAAATTAGAAAATACCTTGGGAAAAATGAAAACAACATAACATACCAAAAGTCATCAGATGCAGCAAAAGTAGGGCTCAGAGAGAAATTCTTAGCTGTAAGTGTCTACGTTAAAAAAGAGGAATGATCTCAAATCAGTAACTTAATTACACCTGAAGGAACCAAAAAAAAAAAAAAAATAAGAGAAACCAAACTCGAAGCTAGGACAGGGACAGATGAAAAGATTAGAGAGGAGATAAATAAAGAATAGAAGAAAAGAATTTTTTTTAAAAGTTGGTTCTTTGAAAAGATCAACAAAATTGACAAACTGTAACTAGAGTAGTTAAGAAAAATGAGAGAAGACTCAAATTACTAAAATCAGAAATGAAAAAGGAGACATTAGATCAACTTTACAGATGTTAAAAAGATTATGAACAAGTATACACACCAACAAATTGGGTAACCTAGATGAAATTCACACATTCTTACAAACACACAAAATATCAAAACTAATTCAAGAAGAAACAGAAAAATCTGAATAGACCTATAACAATAAGGAGAGTGAATCAGTAATCAAAAACTTCCCAACAAAGAAAAGCCCAGAACCACATAGCCTTATTGATTAATTTTACTAAACATTTAAAGAAGAAATAACAACAATCCTTCTCAAACTCTTCCAAAAAATTGAAACAGTGAATACTTCCTGATATGAAGCCAGCATTACCCTCATATCAAAGCCAGGTACATGACAATAGAAAACTGCAGACCAACAGTCCTTATAAATATAGCTGCAAAAATCCTCTACAAAATACTGGCTAACCAGATTCAGCAACACATTTAAAGAACTATACACCATGACCAAATGCAATTTATCCCAAGAATGCAAGGGTGACTCAAAATATGAAGCTCAATCAGTGTAATATACCATGTTAATAGAATGAAGGAGAAAACCCACATAATCACCTCGACTGAAGTAGAAAAAACATTTGACAAAAAGAATACCTTTCCATTATAAAAAAAAAACACCCAATAAACTAGAAATAAAAAGGAACTTCCTCAAAGTGACAAAGGCCATATGTGAGAAACCCAAATCTAATACCATACGCAGTGGTGAAAAACTGAAACCTTTTCCCCTAAGATCAGGAACAAGACAAGGATCCCCACTTTTACCACTTCAATTCAACACAGGACTGGAAGTTCTAACCAGAACAATTAGGCAAGAAAGGGAAATAAAAGGCATCCAAATTAGAAAGAAAGAAGTAAAACTATCTCCATTTGCAGATGACATGATCTTATACATATAAAACTCTAAAGAATCCAAAAAACTGCTACAAAAATAAGTTCAACAAAGTTGCAAGACACAAAATCAACACCAAAAAAATCAGTCATATTTCTATACACTAGCAATAAACAATCCAAAAAAGAACTTAAGAAAACAATATAAATAATAGTGAAAGGGAATATAAGGGAAGGGAGAAGAAATGTGTGGGAAATATCAGAAAGGGAGACAGAACATAAAGACTGCTAACTCTGGGAAACGAACTAGGGGTGGTGGAAGGGGAGAAGGGCGGGGGGTGGGAGTGAATGGGTGACGGGCACGGGGGGTTATTCTGTATGTTAGTAAATTGAACACCAATAAAAAATAAATTAAAAAAAACAATTTCACCTAAAATAGCATAAAAAGGAATAAAATACTTGAAAATAAATTTAACCAAGGAAGTGCAAGAGTTGTACACTCAACTACAAAACATTCCTGAAAGAAATTAAAGACCTAAATAAATGAAAAGATACCATGTTCACGGACTAGAAGACTTAAAATCATTAAGATGACAATACTATCCAAAGCAATATAGAGACTCTATGTAATTTCTATAACATCTCAATGGCAGAAATGAAAAAACCTGGGGTGCCTGAGTGGCTCAGTCAGTTAAGCATCTGTCTGCCTTCAGCTTAGATCATGATCCCAGAGTCCTGGGATTGAGTCCCTGCTCAGCAGGGAGCCTGCTTCTCTCTCTCCCTCTGCCTGCCACTCTCCCTGCTTGTCCTCTCTCTCACACACACACTCTCTTTCTGTCATATAAATAAATAAAATCTTAAAAAAAAGAAATGAAAAAATCCATCCTAAAACCTATATTGAAAATCGAGGAACTTCATAGAGCCAAAATCATCCTGAAAAAGAACAAAGTTGGAGGACTCCACACTTCCCAATTTCAAAACACACTATAAAGCTACAATAATCAAAACGGTGTGATACTGGCATAAGGACAGACATATAGACCAATGGAATAGAATTGAGAGCCTAGAAATATGCCTTCACATCTATGGTCTACTGTTTTTTGACAAGGGTGCCAAAACCATTCAATGAGGAAGGGACAGTTTCTTCAACAAATGGTAATGGCATAACTGAACATCCATATACAAAAAAAAAATTAATTTGGACCATTACCTGATACCATATATAAAAATTAACTCAATATAGACCAAAAACCTCAATTTAAGAGCTAAAACTATGAAACTCTTCAAATAAAACATATAGAGAAAGCTTCATGGCATTGGATTTGGCAAAGACTTCTTGAGTATGACACTGAAGGCATAGACAACAAAAGAAAAAAAGTGAACGTCATCAACATTAAAGCCTTTTATGCATCAAAGGATACTATCATAGAGTAAAAAGGCGACATGAACTAGGATAAAGTATTTACAACTCATGCATCTCATAAGAGATTAATATCCAGAATATATAAAGAACTCCTACAACTCAATAATGACAAAAATAAACACCCTAATTTAAAAATGGGCAGAGGAGTTGAATGAACATTTCTCCAAAGAAGATGTACAAACAGCCAATAAACACATGAAAAGATGCTCCACATCATTATTCATTAGGAAAATGAAAATTAAAACCATGAGCTACCACTTCACAAGTACTAGGATGCCTACAAAAAAAAATCCAACAACAACAGAAAATAACAAGTATTGGAGAAGATGTGGAGAGATTAGACCTCTTGTGTACTTCGGTGGGAATGTACAATACTGAAGCTGCTGTGGAAAACAGGCAGTTCTGAGAAAAGTCATACATAGAAGTACCATATGACCCAGCAATTCTACTCCCAGGTATATACTCAGAAGAACTGAAAACAGGGACCCAAAGAGATACTTGCATGTCATGGCAGCAATATTCATAATGGCCAAAAGGTGTAAAACCACTCAAGTGTCCAGGAACTGATAAATGAGGAAACAAATGCAGAGTAGAACATTATTCAGCCTTAGAAAGGAATGAAATTCATATATATGCAACAACACGGATGAACCTTGAAAATACTGTGCCGAGCGAAATAAGTCAGATACAAATAAGTTAGGACTAGAAGTGTATGAATACACTTACATGAAATATCTAAGATAGGCAAATTCGTAGAGACAAAAACTAGATTAGAGGATATTGGGCAGTGGGGAGAGGAAAGAATATGACATTATTGTGTAATAGGTACAGAGTTTCTGTTTGAGGTAACAAAAAATTTTTGGAAATACTGGTATGATTGGCCACACAGTTTTACTAGTGCCATTAATGCTAGTGAATTGTACAGTTAAAAATGATTTTTAAAATGGCAAATTTTGCTATATTTATTTTACCACAATAAAAAAGAATTTAGGGATCCCTGGGTGGCGCAGCGGTTTGGCGCCTGCCTTTGGCCCAGGGCGCGATCCTGGAGACCCGGGATCGAATCCCATATCAGGCTCCCGGTGCATGGAGCCTGCTTCTCCCTCTGCCTGTGTCTCTGCCTCTCTCTCTCTCTCTGTGACTATCATAAGTAAATAAATAAAAATTAAAAAAAAATAAAAAATAAAAAAGAATTTAGAAACCACCATGTAGCTTATCAGCTAAGTACACAATTTTTGCGAAAATATACTCACCTATCCCCCTTTGTTCTCCTTCCTGCAACAGCTTGCTGTGATTCAGGCAGATGTTTTCACACACAGTTCTCCTTCTCAGAAACTTCACTGCCAGTGTGAATCTGAGGCATGAGAACCTGAAGGAAGGACCTTTAATGCTAAGCAGCGTTAATAGCACCTTATTTTTGTTAGACAAAATAGAATTCATTAAGCAAATATTTCCATGGCACCTACTATGTGTCTGGCACTATTCTAGGGACAGAAGAGACAGCAGTAAACAAAAGACATGTATGCCTGCCTACACTGTCATTCAGGCTTATGTTCTAATGTACTTGGGAAGAGCTCTCCAGGAGACTATGATATGCCTGGGAGAACTAGCATAGTAAGAGGAAGGAGACCTGGAAGCTCGACAGACCAGGCTCTGCCTCTCCACCTCTGTGATAGTGACATCTTGAGATCAGAAACCTTTTAAGCACCTGCTCCCACCAAGAAGGCCTGGCACAGCCACTCTAAACATCCTTTGATGATTTTTCTGGGTTTTCCTCTATAACAACTGGTAGCTTTCTGCCATATTGTTTTGGTCAGGGCAGCTCTGACAAAGTACCATAGACTGGGTGACTTAGACACCACAGAAATTTATTTTTCTCACAGTTTTGGAAGCTATAAGTCCAAGATCAGGGTCATAAAATGGTCAGGTTCTGGTGAGCGTCTCCTTCTGGGCTGCAGACTGCCGACTTCTCATTGTATACTCGTGTGGTGGGGAGAGAGCTCTCTGGGGTCTCTTCTATAAGGGTATGAATCTCATTCATGAGGGCTCCATTTTCATGACCTAATTACCTCCCAAAAGCCATAGCTCCCAATACTATCACACTAGGTGTCAGGATTTCAATATATGAATTAGGGGAGGCCCAAACAATCGTTCATAGCACCTTTGGATGAAAACAAACAGGCATTTTGGCTCCACTCGGATCCAAGGTCCCAAGGCCAATTTAGCATAGGAAAATCCAGTCTTCCAAATTGGCCAGCCTCATTCCTTGCAGTAGTACATTGGAGTTTGGAACCAAAGCCCTAACTAAGAATAAAAGGGGACACTTTTATTTTATACTCTGGGCAGAGATTTCCCTCAGAGACCCTTAGGAACCGGGTCATCAGGGCAGGATTCAACTTTGGCTCTATCCTGGCCAAACACATCCTGAACCATACTGATCTCATCCTTTAATAGACTCCCACTTACCACTCTCAAATACATGGCCCTAAACAAATGTAGTAGTAGATCTAATGTTCAATTTCTTCATTTGGCAAAATGAGAGCAACAATACAGTCTTCATACATTTGATGTGAAGGTTAAATGGCTTTAAGTGTGCAAAATACTTAACATAGTGCCTGGCTATCATAGCAGGTACTCCAAAAACAGTTGCTATTTTTCTACTATTGTTTAATTACAAGCAACATAGTGAATGTATTTAAAGGGTGAAAACAAATCTTCTACAGCAGTGAGTTTCAAATTACAACTTAAAAAACAACAACAACAAAAAACCCTACTAGGGGCACCAGTTGGTTAAGCATCTGACTCTTGATTTGGCCCAGGTCCTGATCTCAGAGTTGGGAGATCAGGCCCCATGTTGGGCTCCATGCTCAGTGCAGAGTCTGCTTGAGATTCTTTCTCATGTTCTCTGTCTCTCCCTCCCCCAACTCATGCTCACTCGCTCTAAAAAAAATAGATAAAATAAAATAAAATATTGCAAAAAAAACTCTGCTAATGTATTGAAACATCAATTTCTGTGTCCCACTCCGAAGCATTCTAAGTCTGAGACCATACCTGCTAGTTCTAATAATCTCCCCAGTAATGTACTGAAATAATTTCATAAACTCCAGATGAATACTCCCTTCAAAATGGGTTACTTAAAAAATTTAGTTTATTATCACCAACAACAAAACCACATGCAAATCCTACTACTTCTCTTTCCTAGATTATGTGTGACAAAGTACACATCAAACACTGCATCAGAGATTGGCTAGCTGCTTTCCAAACCTGTTCCTCTTCCTCTAGCTAAACTATATTCCCTGCTTCCCTTCCAGTAAGATGTGGCCTTATGACGAGGTTCTGTCCAACAGAAGTGGACAAAGTGATGTGCAATACTTTCAGGCTTAGCACAAAGTCTTCCCCATGTGATCTCTTTTCCTTTCCTTATTCACTGGTTGGAGAGAGAGGATTCCAAGGCCCTAAGGGATGTGGAAGCCACGGGATGGAAGGCACCTGGTCCCTGAATGACTACCTGGAGAACCACCTGCCAGACTCTTGCACTGGCTCATTACATGAAATAAAAATGAACCTTTCTTATGTTAGGCCACTGAAATTTGGGGTTGGTCTGTTCCAATGGCTAGCATTACCCTAACACAAATATCCACACTGATTAAAAGCCAAGTAACATGCTTTAACCAAAAGAGAAAAGTCTCCTAACACCTATTCTCTTGCAAATGGAACGGAGGTAATTTTTCAAAAGAGATGTGAGCTTTTAAAATAAAAAAATATCAGGGGTGCCTGGATGGCCTAGTTGGCTAAGCATCTGCCTTCGGCTCAGGTCAGGGTCCTGTGATTGAGGCTCACATGTGGCTCCTTGCTCAGCAGGGGGCCTGCTTCTCCCGCTCCCTCTGCTGCTCCCCCCGTTTGTGCACACAGACTCTCTCTCTCTGTGTCAAACAAATAAATAAAATCTTTTATAAAATAAAAAAATTAAAAGTAAGAAAGCCTAACATAATCCCATATAAACTAATGTCAAGGGCCACCTGGGTGGCCCAGTAGTTGAGCCTCTGCCTTCGGCTCAGGTCGTGATCCCAGGGTCCTCAGATTGAGTCCTGCATCAGGCTCCCCGCAGGGATCCTGCTTCTCCCTCTACCTATGTCTCTGCCTCTCTCTGTGTCTCTTATGAATAAATAAATTAAAATAAAATCTTTAAAAAAAATAAAAATAAACTGTCAATGAGTAATGTCAAACAGCATTACTCAATGTCAGAATTTAATGAGAGTAACAGGTTGTATATAGCCTTCATCCTTTCAGGAAGGAAGGTTAACAACTAACAGGTTAGCAGGGAGGTTAACATCTTCCCCAATTTTCTATTTTAATGAAAATTTCAAAACATAGAAAAAAGTTGAAAGATGAATATATATAACGCATACCCTTTCACCCACCACTCAGATATATGTGGTATGTGTATTTTTTTGACTGAACTTTTTGAAAGTAAGTTGCACGCATTAGGTCTCATATACTTGACCCCTAAATACTTGTAGACGCCAATTAATATGTGCATTCTCCTATACAACCCCAATTATCTCACCTAAGAAAAATAACAGTCACTCCCTAATGTCATCTGGCACCAAGTCCATATCCAAAACATTTTATAGTTTATTTTCATGAACCAGGAGTCAATCAAGTTTCCTGTGCTATGACTGCTTATGCCTCTTTGGTCTCCATGAACTTGTAAGAACACGGTCTTAGTTGGCTCAGGCTGCTAGAACAAAATACCATAGACTAGGTAGTTTAAACAACCAACATTTATTTCTCACAGTTCTGGAGGCCAGGAAGTTCAAGATTAAGGTGCTGGCAGATTCAGTGTCTGATTAGAGCCCTCTTCCTAGCTTGTAGATGGTGGCCTTCTCCCTGTATCCTCACATGGTAGAGAGACTAGGAGCTTTGGTCTCTTCATCTTCTTATAAGGGCACTAAACCCATCATAGAGGTACCACTCTTATAACCTCACCTAGAACCTAATTACCTCCCCAAACCCCACTTCCAAATAGCATCACATTAGGGATTATCAGGACCTCAACACATGAGTCTCAGAAGGTGAGATACAATACAGTCCATAACAGACATTTATCCTATCTTTTTGTTTCCCTTGACATAGACTTCTTGAAACCAGGACAATGCTCTTGTAGATTATCCCATATTTTGGATATGTCTAATTGTCTTCACACGGTATTTGATAACTTGCTTCTCTATCCCCTATATTTCCTGTAAAAACTGCATCACATAAGGAGGCACATACTACTAGATAGTTCAACAAGGAGCAAGGATAAATTTGATGACTTAGATACAGGATGGCGACTGCCTGACCTCTCCACCATAAAGATACCTTCTCTCCTTTGTGATAGGCAAATAATCTGTGGAGTGCCCCTTGGCACCATGTAAGGACCATGTTCCCCAACAACCTCTCACCTATAGCTTTGGAATTCATTGAAAATCCTGGTCTAAGTCATCGAGGGTTGTAAAATGGTGATTTTCTAATCACATCATTCCAAAAAGATTACCTTTTGAGAGTTCTAAGAAACAATTTCAGGAAATCTCACTTTCTAATTTTGAGATACATTTTATGTCCATTACTCACTTTTAAAAAACTAAGTTTTCTTTATGCCTAGAGATTCCTTTAAAAAGAATACCTTAATATCGAAGGAAAATGCTACCTAACCATATAACTATGTTCCCCTAGTTCTAATGTAATTTTTGCTACATAAAAATTGTCAGCTTTCTTTTCAAACAATTTTTCAATTGCAAAAGAAATGTGTCAGTGTCATGGAAATTTCAAGCCATTCAGAAGAGTACAAAGGGAAAAGTAACATCTCCCCTCCCTCTATCCCAACAACTGGCTCCACTACCAAAGGATAACCACTGCTAAGTTTGCATGTGCAGGTCATATATAAATATGTGTACATGTTTGAGTGCATACATTGCATAATTCTTAAAGCATAAGTGAGATGATACTATACAGATTGTTGTGAACCTTGTTTTTTCTTTATAAAGTATTTTTTAAAGCTTTTATTTATTTATTCATGAGAGACACACAGAGAGAGGCAGACACATAGGCAGAGGGAGAAGCAGGATCCCTGCGGGGAGCCTGATGCAGGACTCAATCTGAGGACCCTGGGATCACGACCTGAGCCGAAGGCAGAGGCTCTACTACTGAGCCACCCAGGTGCCCCATGCCTTGTTTTTCTTCACAACAGTATGTGTGGATGGCTGCACAACACGTCTTTTTTGCCAGCTGCATAATATTCCTTAGCAGGAATGTGCTGTCACTTAACCAGTCCCTTCTTGAGTATTGCAACTTGCTTCTGCTACAACAAATATTGCCATCTATGTAACATGCTAGCACAAGTATTTCTGAAGGACAAGGTCCAAGAATTGAGACTGCTGGCCAAAAGAGCAGGGTAGGTACACTGTAAATAGTTTCTAGGTATTAACAAATAGCCCATCAAAAAAAATTAAATGCACCTCTCCCCCACTAACTTATGCTGATGCATTTTTAAATTACAGCAGGTCTCTACTGAATGAATCTCAAGTGGCAAAGCTGGCCAGGGACGCCTGGGTGGCTCAGTGGTTGAGTGTCGGCTTGCTGCTCAGGGCGTAATCCCGTGGTCCTGGGGTCGAATCCACATCAGGTTTCCCACAAGGAACCTGCTTCTCCCTCTGCCTGTGTCTCTGCCTCTCTCTGTGAGTCTCTCATGAATAAATAAATAAAATCCTAAAAAAAAAAAAAAGCTGGCCAAAGAATCACAAAGTCTAAAGTGAGAATAAGAACTAATACTTACCAAGTGTTTAAGTGTCAGGCACTGCACTTGACCTTTACAACATCTCAATAATACAGTAATCCTATGAGGTGAGTGACACTGTCTCCATTTTTGAAAAGAGGAAACCAAGGCTCAGAGAGCTAACCCAATGTTGTATACAGCTTTAAAAATAACAGAGCCAGCATCTGAACCCAAGGGATCTGGGGCCAAAGTGAGACCCTATGGAGCTGCCCCAGACTGGGGCTGAAGGGTGGGGGGACTCTTAAAAGAAAAACCCAGGGCTCCCAATTAACCAAGAACAGGGTGGTTCCAAAATGTTTACTCACACACAGGCTCAAATGCTAATTGTATGCTACTTCAAAGAGTCATATTTCCCCTTGCAGGCTTTGCCTAGGAACCCACTCTCAGGCTGAGCTAGACAATTCAGCTCCAATAAAGCAACCACCAGCCCACGGCCCACAGAACCTGGAGGGGCTGACCAACATAGACTTGGGAAGTTGATAGGCGTGGAGGAAGCGAGAGGCAGGTGGTAGGCTGACACGGCCAAGTTAGATATTTTGGACCTGTATCAGTTGTCACAAAAACATTATGGGGGGAAGTGGAACTAGCATACACACGAGAGAGAACCACAGCTAACTGACACAGTATGTTTATACCACCTTTCTCTGCCTCAGACACTTGCTATTTCTGCTGCACAGATTTGCTGGGCCCAGTAACTTTCGGATGGCACGTAGTCATGTAGTCACGTACAGAGGCAGACAGCTGGGAGCTCCCTGCTCTGACAAAACAGGTTAGACTGGTGCCAGTAAGCTCCTGGGCCACTGCTGTGTGCATCACAGGGCCTGGAGGTGCTGCTTTCAACTTCCCTGGAGAGTCTGGTCTCTGGTCACCTTCCCTGATAGCTACCTGGGTCTGCTGTCAGGGAGGTGTGCTTATAACTGTCTCTTGCAATTTATTTTTTGGTTTTAAGATCTTATTTATTTATTTATTTATTCATTCATTCATGAGAGACACACAGACATAGGCAGAGACATAGGCAGAGGGAGAAACAGGCTCCCTGGAGGGAGCCTGATGTGGAACTTGATCCCAGGACCTGGGTATCACAACCTGAGCTGAAGACAGATGCTCAACCGCTGAGCCACTCTGGTGCCCTTGTCCCTTGCAATTTGAAGGTTGAGCATGCACAGTGTGTCTTTTACTGTCCTCAGATCCTTTGTCTCTGAGCAAGAGCTTAAGATGGGATCTATCAGTGCACACCACTCCCAATAACACATCAACTCTTGGGGGATGCCTGGGTGGCTCAGCAGGTTTAGTGCCTGCCTTCGGCCCAGGGTGTGGTCCTGGAGTCCTAGAATCGAGTCCTGAGTCCCACGTCGGGCTCCCTTCAGGGAGCCTGCTTCTCCCTCTGCCTGTGTCTCTGCCTCTCTCATTCTGTGTGTGTGTGTGTGTGTCTCTTTTGTCTCTCATGAATAAATAAATAAAATATTTTTAAAAAAGTGTTAACTCTTGGGGCGCCTGGGTGGCTCAGGCCACGGTCCCAGGGTCCTTGAATGGAGCCCCCGCATCAGGCTCCCTGCTCAGTGGGGAGTCTAGTTCTCCCTCTCCCTCTGACTCTTCCCCCCATTCCTGCTTGTACTATCTCTCTCTCTCAAATAAAGAAATAAAATCTTTTTTAAAAAATCAACTCTTCTTTGAGGATAATGAGTTGGAGAGAGTGCAAGAAAAGAAAATCTCTTTCCCCTTTCCCATTTTGTCTCCATTCCAGGCACAGGGCTCCAGAAGTCCCATGGGTATAAGCAACAATTGAAAGGTCACAGAAAACTGATAGTGTAATATAATTTAAAACAGGGAGAAGTGGGTATCAAACTAGATGATTTGAGGAGCATCTTAAAATGCCATCATAAATGCCTCCAAATGGGGGCAATGATGCACTGAGAGGTAATTCAGCTTCCACAGGTAAAAAATGGATAAAGCACAAAAGAGTATACAGTGATGTTTCCCTCCCACCTCAGGTCACAGCAACCTAGTTCCTCCCCCGAAAAAAAAAAAACCAATGTTACTAATCTATTGACTATCCTTCCAGAGATATTTTATATCAGCAAACATAGTTACTTATCATAACTTGTTATAAATATTAAAGCTTTCCCTTTCAAATTAAAATGCCACTTATATATTTTTAAAGGGGCAGAAATTAACATTTTTTAAATTTCAAAGAGTTTTGAAACTTGCAGTTGAACTCTTTCACTCATAAAAGCTTACCAACATTTAAAAATTAAATTGTTTACCTTCAGAAATTAAATTGGGCACCCAGCACACAGCAGATACTCAACAAATGTTTCCTTAGGTCTTTTTGTCCTTTATTACTCAGAGGCAACAGGACAATTACTCACTTCCTCTACTGATATCAAGAAATGAAATCTGTTTCTTACTATTATTAACAAAGAGAAGTCCTGAAAATCTGTACTATGTTTGCTTAAGCGTTTGAATATTTTCATCCTGAATTTTTAAAAATCAGAATCCCTATCCCACTAGCCTTCAGGAAATAATGAATAATTAGCTGATCAAATGATGTTAGAATTCAGATGGAAGGTGTGTGTGTACTAAAACAGAAGACTAAATATCCATGAGACAGAAAACTTTTCTCACAGGCAAAATATTCACATTAAAATATTAATATTTGGCAGAACATAGGACATCAGATACTGACAAACTAAATTTCTTAGTATATTTCAAAGTAACACTAAAACCCAAAGACAGAGCAAAATGACACAGAGTGCTATAAGATGATGTTGCCTGTTCTGAACAATCAGCAATTAAACCAGATTTCGGTACCACAAAACAAAATGGTACACTGCAACACGACCCCAATGACTAAAAGATGGAGAGGAGTTTAAAAAGTATATATCAGCAAAGGAAAATCCCACTATTGTTTGTAACCCTTAAGATAAAGATGACTGAGCTCCTGAGAACATGGAGTACAGTTTTTTCTCCATCAGAAAAAAAATATTTTTAAATCCTCATTTTCCATGTGCTTGAACATGTATTTATGAGCCTGTCAAATCTACCTTTTAGAAGTATTTCACACTGTGCTTTAGTGAATTGGATCCTGAGGCTAGAAAATAAAAATATTTTTATGGTTATCTATAGACACAGAAGGAATAATTTTCATTTGCATTATCCCTCAGAGTCAACCACCTGAAATGACAACATGCTTCAATTCCCCCACTCCACTATCTGCTCAGTACACCTCCTGGCTTACCTGCAGCCCTGGCATTAGTGATTTGTTACCCACTGACACAAACCGCAGAGCTCAAGAGTGGCCAGGTATTGAGACCAAAGTTTGAGTTCACGTCTCCAACTTGCAATAACCGAACTCGGTTTTAGACCTGGTTCTGTTTCAATGACATATCTGTTTAGGCCCTGGTGGCCATGAGCCTGGGCTGTCAACAACTGATCCAGAGCCCTGAGAAGCAACGCCCACGACCAAGGGTAATTTTCACATTAAAAATTAAGGTGTCTGCTTTCCATTCTTTGTCCAGGAACCCTGAATGGAAATTGAATGGAGGGATCCCTCCAGTAAAAGTAATGAAGTATAATGTTCCCAAATGGGAACAGTCATGAAGTGGGCTTATCTATTTCACGTGAGGATGCCCACTTGGGCCTTAACTCCACTGAATTCAATTCAAAAAGAGAATACTTGGTTCTAGTTTGGAGTCACAAGGGGGTGGGATAGAGGGATGATTCAGATTACAGCTAACAGATATCCATCCAATGATGGAAGATTTGTGCTGACCACTCTGAACGTAACACACCCTGTGCCATTAAATCCAGAAGAGGATGGTGACATCAGCCCACCCTTCACAACAAAAGACGGCTGACTCCAGAGTTAAAACCACTACTTTCCCTCTCTCATACACTTCTAAACGTATCTTCAAAGTCATGTCTATGTTAAAACCTGAAGAACACAAAAGGTCCTCTTCAAGTCATTAGGTATAATGTCCCACCTGGACAGAAGAGTGGGAGGAGTGCCCACATGCCCGACTAGGCCCGACCACGGCAGTGCACCACTCTGGATCCTGGACCCCGCTCGCCTTTCACAGCACATCCGGCTCCGACTTTGTTAACAAGAGACCCGGGAACAGAGATCTCAGAAGTGGGTGCTCACCCAGGTTGACCATGGATGTGTGGCATCCATCAGGCCCCAGGCCGCCCATTACCCAAGCCCAGAAACCCTCAGCCCTCGCCCCCACCTCACTGTGGCCTGCCTCTTGGGGTGACGCGGTCCCCAGGGTAGTCACCCACCTCTCGCAGAGGCACACACACCCTGTTGAGCTGAACTGGGGTGGGGGGTGGGGTGGCGGGTGAGGAAGCGCGATGCGGGGATCGTGGGGGGGGGGGGCACAAAACAGAACCTGGCAGACAGAGCCGGGCCACCTCGGTGCCTTTCATTATCCTGGTTCCCCGATTAAGAAACGTCGAAATGGGGTGGGATTCTTTTTAACGGTAATAGAAAGCCAGAAAAAGCAAGACAGTTGACCTTGGGAACCAACCCCGTCGCAGCGGGAAACGGAAAAGAAACACGTTGGCAAGTGAAGGGGGAGCGCAGCGCAGAGCGGGGCGGGGTGGGGGCAGCGCCGCGGCCGGGCCGCCGGAGGGGTGGCGGGGCGGTGGGCACGGTAGGGGGTGCTCACCGTAGATCATGGCCAGCCCGGTCTCGTGCAGAAAGCGCACCCGGCGGTGCTTGAAGAGCCAGATGGTGAGGATGGTGAGCGTGAGCAGCAGGATGAAGGTGAGCAGGCTCACGCTGTCTTGCCGGTGGCTCTCCTCCGCCTCCTTCTCAGTGGCGAGCTCCTCCATGGCGCTGCTGTCGTCGGCCGCCGCCCCAGTGGAGGCCGAGGCCGCGGCGCGCAGCCCCCGACCCAGCAGCAGTGGCAGCAGCGGCAGCAGCAGCAGCCGCGGTGGCAGCGCCCGGGCCGCCCGTCCCGGGCCGAGGCGCGCCGCGTCACCAGGCTCCATGGCCCCAGGGCCGCCCGCGCCTCCTGCGCGCGGGGACCAGCAGCCCGCGCCGTCCGCGGCTTCCCGCGGCGCAGCCGACCTGCCGGAGTGGCCGCGACCGCCGCAGCTCCTCCCCCCGCGCGCCGGGCCGGGGCTGCGCAGGGAGCCACGTGGGGGAGGGGCGCGCGCAGTGCGCAGGATCCCCAAGCACCGCCCCCCGCCCGCGCACCTGTTCGGCCCCCAGCCGCGCCGCGCGCTGCCGGCGCCCTCCGGGCCGTCGAAGCCGCCCCGGCTGGGCCCCTGCGGCTCCCGGGAGCGGCCGTCGGCCGCCGGCCTCCCTGCGCTCCCTACCGGGTCCTGGCGTACCTGGCCAGGCCGTCTGGGATCGCGGGGCCGGTCCTGGGCAGTCGGCGCCGTCGCCGCGCTTCCTAAACGCAACGCCAGAGGTCGCCGGTGCCCGGCAGGAGCATCAGCTTGGATTCGCGCGCTCTGGGGCCACCGCGAAGTGTTCCACCTCTGGCCAGGGTGTGGCTGCCCGGAGCCCAGTAAAGGGCGAGGGGACCCAGGGTGGGGGGGGGGGGGTGGATCTGGGGGAAGCGAAGATTCGCCCTACGCCTCTCTTTCCACAGCTTTCACAGTGCCTTCCCAGACTCCGCCAGGCTTCATTCAAACCTCTGCTCTAAGTCTGTTCCAAAGTGAGGACTGATAAGGGATTGGAATAAGGTGCAAGCGTTAAAATACCGCCTTCACCATTTGGGGAAGAGACCGACTTCTTATTTTGGACTGTGTAACTAACCCTCTTGGGGAACAGGGTTGAGCCAGAAGGAACTGAACTCTTGCTGTTCCTGCTAGATGCGCAGCAGGGGCTGAGGGTGATTACCCTGGTGGCCCTTTTATGATGACCTTATGGTAGCCCAGGGAGTCTTTGGATGATTCTTGGGGCACCTCTGAAAAAAAAAATCAGAAAGTGGACTCTGGAGAATAAAGCCTCTTGGAACAATTCCTCAGGAACTAGAATTTCCAATCCATCACGGAAGAAAAGAGCTTGAATTCTCTCTTTTTTAAAAAAGATTTTTAAATTTTTAAGTAATCTCTACACCTGACGTGGGGCTGGAACCTACAATCCCAAGATCAAGAGTTGCATGCTCTACCTACTGAGCCAGCCAGGCGCCCCTAGAGCGATGGAATTCTTAATCACTGAATTCCCAGTGCCTAGCGCTGTGCTCTTAAGTGTTTATTGAACTGCTCTGAAATCCTTACCAACTGTTCATGTTTTCTCTCCCAGGGGAGTTTGCATTTTTAAGAGAATTAATTGAAGAAATCAATGCTTAACTAAAAAGAGTAATAATAGGGTAGGGGATAGTATTAGGTAAGAAAGAGATTTGGAGCACTACAGCCTTCCTGGTTCTCCTCTAGGTGAACACTCTGCGGAGCTGCTTAGTACCTTCTCTAAAGCAGGGGAATGAATCTCTTCATCAAGATTTTAGCTAGCATTGTTCTATATTTGTCCAGGCTGTCACCCAGCCCCTGCAAAAATCCATATATCTTGAAGTTCCATGCAGGTTCCTAATGAAATCGCAAATACTAAAAACCTGTATAATCACAGAGAAAGTTGTACAGCAACAGGAAGACAATCTAATTTCTGGAGACTCACTAAAATCCACATTTGCTGAAAACTGGCCATATTGATCATAATATTTAATATTACACCCTCTTGGGTTCTATAAGTCGAGGACAGAACTTCTCTCTGCAGACTTCTTAGTACTTAGGGCAGATTGCATTTTCAAAAAATGCCCACAACCCCATTTCCAATTGCACATGCTCTTCCAGAACGTGCCACGCCCCATCAAGAGGTGGCATCTGCATTCCCACCCCTTGAACCTCAGTCGACCCTCGTGACTGCCTCAAAGAATAGAATGTGGCAATAAAGACTGCACAACTTGCGAAACCAGGTTGTAAAAGACAATCTAGTTCTGCCTGACTCATTCTCACACTCTTGCTCTCTACCCGCTTGGAACCCTGAGCTTCCATGTAAAAAATCTAGACCACAGTGAGATATCACATCACACCTGTTAGAAAGGCTATCATCAAAAAGACAAGAGATAACAAATGTGAACGAGCAGGTGGAGAAAAGGGAACCCTCATGCACTGTTGGTTAGAATGTAAATTGATACAGGCACTCTGGTAAACAGTATGGAGGTCTGTCAGAAAATTAAAAATAGAACTACCAGATGATCTAGAAATTCTGCTTCTGGGTATTTATCCAAAGAAAGTGAAAACAGGATCTCAAAGATATATCTTCATCCCCACGTTTATTGCAGCATTATTCACAATAGCCAAGATAGGGAAATAACTCAAGTATCTGTCAACAGATAAATGGATAAAGAAAATGAGATATATATATATAGATATATTGAGATATGTAGATATAGCTATATACACACACAATGGAATATTCAGCCATGAGAAAAAAGGAAATCTTGCCATTTGCAACAGCATCAAGGATCAGTCTTGAGATCCCATAAGTCAGTGAAATAAGTCAGGCAGAGAAAGACAGATACTGTTTGACCTCACTTATATGTGGGATCTAAAAAAACTGAATCTATAGAAACAGAGTAGAATGTTGGTTATCAGGAGCTGAGAGGTGAGGTAAATAGGGAAATGTTGGTCAAAGAATACAAACATACAGTTATAAGATGAATACATTCTAGGGATTTAATGCACAGTGTTGTAATTATGGATGACAATTCTATACCATATATTTGAAAGTTGCTAAGAGAGGGATCCCTGGGTGGCGCAGCGGTTTGGCGCCTGCCTTTGGCCCAGGGCGCGATCCTGGAGACCCGGGATCGAATCCCATGTCGGGCTCCCAGTGCATGGAGCCTGCTTCTTCCTCTGCCTGTGTCTCTGCCTCTCTCTCTCTCTCTCTGTGACTATCATAAATAAATAAAAATTAAAAAAATTAAAAAAAAAGAAAGTTGCTAAGAGAGTAGATCTTAAATGTTGTCACCACAAAGAAAGAAATGCTAATTATGTGACATGATGGAGGTATTAGCTAACGCCAAGGTGGTAATCATAGTGCAACATACAAGTACATCAAGTCAACACAGTGTACACCTTAAACTTACACAATGTTATGTGTCAATTATATCTCAATAAAGCTGGAAAACTTTTTAAAAGAAATCTATCAAAAAAAAAAAAGAAATCTATCTACCTTGAAGCTGCCATGCTGGCAAAACCACAGAGAGACAACATAGCAACAGAGATGGACAGTGCCACAGGAACCACAGCTTTTTTGGTGTTTCCAGCCCAAATACCACACACTTGAATGAGTGAATCTTCAAATTATTTTATTTTAAGATTTTATTTATTTATTCATGAGACACACACAGAGAAGCAAAGACACAGGCAGAGGGAGAAGCAGGCTCCGTGCAGGGAGCCCGATGTGGGACTCAATCCAGGCATTCTGGGATAACGCCCTGAGCCAAAGGCAGACACCCAACCGTTGAGCCACCTAGGCATCCCTTCAAATTATTTTATATCCAGCCACCATCTTACTGTAAGTATATGAGAGACTCTCAAGGAAGAACCACCTAGCTGAACCTAATCAATGCCCGAGTCTATGAGATAACAATACAATGATTTATGTCATTTCAAGCTCTAAATTTAAGTGTGATTTCCTCCATAGCAACAGATAACCAGAAGAATATTTATAGTATAAAGTGATTGCCTCAGATAGAGTATGAAAATATTTGTCCCAAGTATTCACAAATCTACACCAAAGAAAATGCTCAATTATCTATACATGCTTATATATGAAAACTAACGTATACAGCACGAGGGTTCCGATTCCAGTTAATACAAAATAATCCCACTCAACCCATTCTCTCCCACTGAATGCAGCTGTAAAACCTGAACAGGGGACACCTGGGTGGCTCAGTGGTTGAGCGTCTGCTTTCAGCTCAGGTAGTGATCCCGGGGTCCTGGGATTGAGTTCCACATTGAGCTCCCCATGGGGAGCCTACTTCTCCCTCTGCCTATGTCTCTGCCTCTCTGTGTGTCTCTCATGAATAAATAAATAAAATCTTTTTAAAAATGAACATAACACATGGATCAGCTATTTGAGGACTCTAGAAAATAAATTGGACCAGGTAAATTGAGGAAGAGCACCAGAATTTGAACTGAAACAAAAGGCAGTGAGTTTACCATTTCTTTCCCCTCCAGTAGCCACTGGACTGAACTCAAGGCAGCCCAAACTCAGAAGAGGACATGGACAGAGAGAGCACAGGAATAGCGGAAAACAGACCTACTGATGTTCAGGGAAAGTAGGGAAGTACAGCAATTTTTCTTTTTTTCGTTCTTTCACACCCTTGCCAATAGGAATTCCCCCATTGCAGCTGAGTCAATGGTGACAATGGAGGGAGCAGTGCTGTCAAGTACCTAAGATGCTGACAGAAGGGGGAACCTTCCTCTCTGGTTTGAAATAGCCTTGGTCCCAAGACAGTGGGACCACTGATAGACCTTTTTCTCTCTGTGTCCTCCTGCTGCTTGGCTTTAGACATAGGTGAAGTTGCAGGAAGCACATGCCAGAGAGAAGTAAATAAAGACTCAGATTTCTTGCCAAAGGACTGAAAAGAGGAACGCCAAGGAACTGCAAAGTCCCAGGGAGATTTTGGAAGGGGAACAACGTGGGAGAGCCCTATAGATTTGTTTATGAGCTCCTAGGTTCGCCCTAACCTGCAAGTGGATCTTATCCTAAACAGCATACTGAAGACTGTGAAACTGAACTAAGAAACAGATCACCACCCAGATCTGAAACTAACCATTGGATAAAACACTTGTGGGACAAATCAAAATAGTACTGCAAAATATTTGAAGACTGAATTGACTTTGGAGCCATGATCCACAAAGGGCAGAACTTGTGAAAGAACTTGTGATCTAGACCCAACCATGTTGACTAAAGCTCAAACAAAAACAGGTGGAATATTCCATAGGAGGAATATGAACATAAGCACAAGGCCCCATAACATAATATTAAAAATGTCCAGGATACAGCACAAAATTATTCAGCACATGAAGAACATGAAGATCTCAACTACTAAAGGCAATCAATCAAAAGACACCATTGCTGAGATGACACATGACACAGATGTTAGAATTAACTAAACAAGACTTTAAGTCAGCTATTATAAAAATGCTCCAATAAGTAAGAGCAAACAATCTTGAAATGAATGGAAAGGTAGAAAGTCTCAGCAAAGAATTAAAAGATAGGGGGTGCCTGGGTGGCTCAGTGGTTAAGTGTCTGCCTTTGGCTCAGGTCGTGAACCTGGGGCTTGGGATCAAGAAATGGGTAGGAAATATCAGAAAGGGAGACAGAACATGAAGACTTCTAATTCTGGGAAACGAACTAGGGGTGGTGGAAGGGGAGGAGGGCGGGCGGTGGGGGTGAATGGGTGACGGGCACTGAGGGGGGCACTTGACGGGATGAGCACTGGGTGTTATTCTGTATGTTGGCAAATTGAACACCAATAAAAAATAAATTTATTATTTAAAAAAAAAGTCCTGCATCAGGCTCCCTACAGGGATGTCTCTGCCTTTGCGTATGTCTCTGCCTCTCTGTGCATCTCTCATGAATATATAAATAAAATCTTTTTTTAAAAAAGATTAAAAGATAAAATAAGAACTGAATTGAAATGTTATAACAGAAAAAATAAAATAACTGAAATTTTAAAGGGATTAGATGGGCTCAATAACAGAATGAAGAGGAGAGAGTAAATTTGAAAATAGATCAATAGAAAGTATCCAATCTTAGCAACAGAGGAGAAAAATTGAGAAGTAAATAAAATAGCCACATAGTCCTGTAGGATAATAATGAAACAACTAGTATTCATGTCTTTGAAATCCCAAGGGCAGGAGAAAGTGTGATGCAGAGGAAAAAAGATATAGTAACTGAAAACATTCCAGATTTACCAAAGATTCAGGAACCTCAGCACACTCCAAACAGAATAAACTCAAAAGAATCAATGCCCAGACATATTATATTCAAACCGTTGACAAGAAAGACAAAGAAAATATGTTTAAAGCAGAAAGAGAAAAAATGGCACATTACACTTAGGGTAACAGCAATTCAAATGACTATGGATTTCTCATCAGAAACCAAGGTCATAAAGAAGCACACAGCATTTTTAAAGTGCAAAAGAACTGTCAACCCAAAGTAATACATCCAGCAGAAAGAGCTTTCAGGAATGACAGTGAAATAAAGACATTTTTCAAGGGAGGAAAACAGAGAATCCATTGCCAGAAGACCTACTATAAAAGGATGGTGAAGGTAAGTTCTTCTTCTCACCAGTTTTTAAAATACGATTTTTGATTGAAAACAAAAATTATTTTAAAAAAGAAAATGAAAATTATAACATGGTCTAGTGGAATTTTCAACATATGTAGAGGTAATACACAACCACAACATAAAGGGAAAAGGATAAAGGGACCTACATATTAGTATAGTTTTCATATTCCACTTGTACTACAGGTAAAAATATCAATTTTAGGTAGGTCATGAAAACTTAAGCATGTATATTGTATTCCCTAAAATATACAAAGAGATAAAGTAAAAACACAGTAGATAAATTAAATGGAATACTAACAAGGGACACCTGGGTGGCTCAGCGTTTGAGCTTCTGCCTTCAGCTCAGGGCATGATCCTGGAGTCCTAGGATCGAGTCCCACATTGGGCTCCCTGTGTGGAGTCTGCTTCTCCGTCTGCCTATGTTTCTGCCTCTCTCTCTCTCTCATGAATGGATGAATGAATGAATGAATGAATGAATAAATAAATAAATATTTTTAAAGTGTTAAGAAACCCCAAAAAAGGCAGGAAAGGGGAAAAAGAGGAACAAGGAACAGAGGGAACAAACAGAAAACACATAATAAAATGCTCGACCTAAATCCCAACATATCAGTAACTACATTAAATGTAAACGGCCTTAACAAATCAATTAAAAGAAGTGTCATAATGGTTTTTTAAAAAAAAAAACCCCAGGACCCCAAAATGAATGCTTACAAGAAACTCACTTCAAATATCCTGACATAGGTGGTTTAAAGTAAAAGGATGAAAACATATATACCATGTAAAACACAATAATAGAGAGCTAGAGTGGCTTTATTAGTATCAGACATGTTAGACTTCCCAGCAAAAAAAAATTACCAGGAATAAAGATGGACATTACATAATAACAGATCCGTTCACCAGGAAGATATTACAACCTGTATTCATTTTCTGCTCTTGCATAACAAGTTACCACAAAGTCAGGTAAATTGTGACCTAAAACAATGCACATTTATTATCTCACAGGGTCTGTACACTAGAAGTCATGGCCCAGGTTGACTGGGTTCTGTGCTCAGGGGGTCTGTTATTCAGGTGTCTGCTTAAGGCCGCAGTGTCATCATAAACTTGACTGGGAAAAGATCCACTTCCAGACTCATTCAGGTTTTGGCAGAATTCATTCCCTTGTAGCAGTATGGCCAAGGGCTCTGGATAGTTGATGGCTGTCAACTGGAGGCCACCTTCGGGTATGAGGGGCCGCTTGCAGTTCCTAGAAGCTGGCTGAAGTTCTTTACCATGCGGGCTTCCTCAAAATGGCCACTTACTTTATCAGTCCAACAAAGATGATCTCTCACTCTGGTCTGCTAAGAGAGTCTTACATAATGTGACATAATTATGGAAGCAGCATTTCTTCATCTTTGCCATATAGCATAACTTCATCAAGATCATGACATCCCATCACCTTTGCCATAGTCGACTGGTTAGAAGCAAGTCCTAGGTCCTGCCCCCATTCAGTAGGAGAGGATTATGCAAAAGCATGAACATCAAGAGCTGACTTCATTGGGACTCACCTTCTTAGGGACTGCCCACCACACAATCCTAGATGCATCTAATACCAGAGCTTTAAAATACAGGAAGCAAAAGCTGACAGGAAGGAAAGGAGAAATAAACATATCCACCAATAGAGTCGGAGACTTCAATACTCACCTCACAGTAAGAACTAGAACTAATAGAAAATCAGTAAGCATATAGAAAATCTGAACACCATCAACCAGCTGGATCTAATTCACATTTACATAACACTCCATCCAACAGTAGGAGGATACACATTGCCTTTATTTTTTTAAGATTTTATTTATTTATCCATGAGAGACACACAGAGAGAGAAGCAGGGACACAGGCAGAGGGAGAAGCAGGCTCCATGCAGGGAGCCCGATGTGGGACTCGATCCCAGGTCTCTAGGATCCAGCCCTGGGCCGAAGGCGGCACTAAACCGCTGAGCCACCTGGGCTGCCCTACAAATTGCCTTTAAATGCACATGAAACAAAAGTCTGAAATCAGTTTCACTGTGTTAAAGTCAAAATGTCAGCAGAGCTGGCTTGTTTTGGAGGCTCTAGAAAAGAATCCATTTCCTTGCCTTTTCCACTTTCAGAGCTGTATTACTTGCCTTATGGCTCCTTCCTCCATCTTTTAAAAAAGATTGTATTTATTTATTTGAGATAGAGAAAGAGAGAGTGGGGAAAGAGGGAGAGGGAAAGAATCTCAAGCAGACTGCACTAAGCATGGAGCCTCACAACTCTGAGATCATGACCTGAGCTGAAACCAAGAGTGGGTCGCTTAACTGACTGAGCCCACCAGGCACTCCTCCTTCCTCTGTCTTCAAAACCAGCAATGTAGCATCTTGCTTCCATTGTCACACCTCCTACTCCCTCCTTTGACCTTCTTGCCTACCTCTTTTAAGGACTTGTGATTACATTTAGGGCCCACTCAGACAATCCAGGTAATCTCCCCATCTCAAGAGCCTGAACATAGTCACATTTGCAAGGTCCTTTTTGTCATTAAAGTAATATATTCAGGGATCCCTGGGTGGCGCAGCGGTTTGGCGCCTGCCTTTGGCCCAGGGCGCGATCCTGGAGACCCGGGATCGAATCCCACGTCGGGCTCCTGGTGCATGGAGCCTGCTTCTCCCTCTGCCTGTGTCTCTGCCCCTCTCTCTCTCTGTGACTATAATAAATAAACAAAAAAAATTAAAAAAAAAATAAATAAAGTAATATATTCACAGATTCTGGAAATTAGGACATAGATGTCTTTTAGGAGACCGTAATTCAGCATACTACATATACTTATTGAAGAAATTGAGGGCACCTGGGTGGCTCAGTCAGTTAAGCATCTGACTTTTAATTAAAGCTCAGGTCATGATCTCAGGATCTTGAGAGCGAGCCTCACGTTGGGCTCAGCATGCAGTCTGCTTGTCCTCTCTCCCTCTGCTCTTCCCCCTGCTCTTTCTCTCTTTTTCTCTCTCTCTTTCTCTCCCTCTCTCTTAAATAAATAAATAAATAAATAAATAAATAAATAAATAAATAAATAAATAAATAAAATCTTAAAAAGAAAAGAAATTGAACTTGTCATAGAAACATTCCAAACAAGAATTCTACAGGCCCAGGTGGTTTCACTGGTGAATTTCACCAAACACATTAAGAAGAAATAACACCAATACCACACAATCCCTTCTAGAAAATATACAAGAGTGAACAATTATTGTATGAGGTCAACATTACTCTGACACCAAAATCAGAGACTTCAAGAAAAGAAAGCTATAGGCCAACGTCTCTCATGAACTTACACATAAAAATCCTCAACAAAATATTACTTAGATATAAATTTAACAAAACATGTACCATATGCTGAAAACTACAAAATGCTCATGAAAGAAATCAAAGAAGACCTAGATAAATGGAGAGACCTACCATGTTCATTAATTGGAAGACAAATCCTAGAAAAGGTGTTAATTTTCTCTAAAGTGATGTACAGATTTAATGCAATTCCCATCAAAATCGCAGCAGAATTTTTTTTTATAAATCTAGACAAGGGTAATCTAACATTAATAGGAAAGTCAAAGAAACTCGGATAACCAAAACAATTTTGAAAAGAAGAATAAAATTGAAGAATAAAATCGCATAGTGTGCATACTCACACTATGCAACTTGAGACTTACTATAAAGCTATAAAGTATGAAGCAATCAAGACAAGGTAGTATTGGTGAAAGGATAGATATATAGATCCATGTAACAGAATAGAGTCCAGAAATAGGTCTACACACAAATTTGGTCAATTGATTTTTGACAAAAGTGCAAAATCAATTCAATGGGGGAAAGTACATTCTTTTAAAAAAAATGGTTCAGAATAATTAGAAGTTCATATGCAAAAAATTAACTCAATTGAAAAATAGGCAGAAAACTTCAACAGACAAAAGAGGATACGTGGATGACAAATAATGATGTGAAACGAGTTAACACCATTAACCACTTAGGAAAAGAAAATCAATGCCATGATTACAACCTACTAGATTGTCTTAAATAAAAATACCATACCAAGCGAATGTCAGAATGCAGACTGGTGTTAGCCACTGTGGAGAACAGTTAGGCAGTTCCTTATAAAATTAACATGCATTTATCCATAGAAGTAATCACCCCCACTCGCAGATATATATTCAAGAGAAATAAAAACATGTTCATTAAAAAACCTGCATATGAATGCTAATAGCAGCTTTATTTATACAGGTTTCCCCTGTTATCTGAAAATAGAGCATTTCTATGAAACTTTTATAAGCTGAAATGACATAAAGTGAAGAAGCAGTTATCATTAATTTATAGGGAAAAAAATTTTGAGCATTCTCGGACCCAAAGAAATAACCTCTCTTAGGCTTTTCTGATACCTTAGGACATGTCTTGCTAATGGATGTACAAAATAAATTGAGATAAAGCACAGATGCTCATTGATCCAATTCAAAGCTCCGGTGGCTGGATGCTGAGAGCTGAGTGGAGTTCCCAGGGAGGGACCTTGGCCAGGCCACTCTTGCTACCTGGGGATGCAAACTTCCTCTATAATGGCTCCCTGCAAAACAAACACCAAATGCTATTTTTTGCTTTTCATCTTTTTTTTTTTTTTTTGTAAAAGTGAAAAGCCTCTTTGGATTTCTTTCTGTTAGTGAAAATAGGCACTAATGTAGGTCTTCTGTAAACGTGAAGTTGCTTAATGAGTACTTTTGAAAAGCAGGAGATACCTGTATTAGCCCAAAACTGGAAATAACTCAGACATTCTTCAATGGGTGAAAGAATAAACAAACTCTAGTGCATCTTTACGATGGAATACTACTATTCCACTACTCCACATTAAAAAAGAATGAACAGTTGACATACCTAATAACTTGAATGAATCTCAAAGGCATTATGCTGAGTGGAAGTCAGTCTCAAAGGCTGTATGCTAAATGATTCCATTTGTATGACATTCTTGAAAAGACAAAGTATAATTATGGAAAACAGATCAGTAACTGCCAGAGGTTAATGAGAGAAGGAGGGTGTAATTATAAAGGGACAGCACAAGGGAGGTTTTTGGGGTGACAAAACTGTTTTGCAGCCTGATCATAGTGGTGGTTATACGAACCTGTACATGTGATAAATTCGGACAACTGTACAAGACCAGTGGCCTAACCCCTGAGCTATGGAGCCTCAGCCAGACAACTGGACATTTAAAAAAATACATTTTAGGGCAGCCCTGGTGGCTCAGTGGTTTAGCGCCGCCTTCAGCCCAGGGCCTGATCCTGGAGACCTGGGATCAAGTCCCACGTCAGGCTCCCTGCACGGAGCCTGCTTCTCCCTCTGCCTTTCTCTCTCTCTCTCTCTCTCTCTCTCTCTCTCTCTCTCTCTCCCTCTGTCTCTCTCCTCTCTGTGTATCTCATGAATAAATAAATAAAATCTTTTAAAAAATACATTTTACTGTATGTTGATTTGAGTGATTTCTCCCTGAAGTATCCTTTTTTTTTTTTAAAGATTTATTTATTTTAGAGACAGAGAGTACTTGTGTGCATGAGCACACAAAAGCGAGGGGAGGAGCAGGGGGAAAGGGACAAGTAGACTCCATGCTACTGGAGTAGCTACTGGAGTGTGGAACCCAACGTGGGGCTCAATCTCATGACCTTGAGATCATGACCTGAGCTGAAATCAAGAATTGGACGCTTGGGCAGCCCCGGTGGCACAGTGGTTTAGCACCGCCTGCAGCCCAGAGCATGATCTGGAGACCCTGGATCGAGTCCCACGTCAGGCTCTCTGCATGGAGCCTGCTTCTCCCTCTGCCTGTGTCTCTGCCTCTCTCTCTCTCTCTCTCTGCATCTCTATGAATAAATAAATAAAATCTTTAAAAAAAAAAGAATTGGACACAACCAACTGAGCCACCCAGGTGCCTCTCCCTGAAATATCTTAACAACCTCTTTGGCTGCCCTTGGACAGTCTCCAATTTTATGTTAGTTTGAGGTTAAGGCGTCAAGAACTCCCCTAGAGCTGTGACCTGAGGTCAGTTACCCTGAAATGTGGTAGGATATAGCAGGAAAGAAAGTCAGAAACGTTTAGACACACCCACAGGTACCATGAAGTCTATGGGCATAAATCTTAGCACCGTGGTTACGGGTCCTTTTTTCTAGAATTAGAAATCAAGTGTCCAAATTTAGCTCTATGATTGGTTTTTACAAATAAACTAGAGACTTACTAATTTACTCGGGATTTAATAAGAAAAACAAAAACGATTTTCAGTACTTCCAACAAAGGAAATGTAATGCAGATAATTGGTGATACAGGAGATAGAAGAATGGGATGCCAACTAGAGAACATGACGTACCCCTAGAGAGCAGTGAGTGGAAGACCCCAGACTGGACAGACAGAAAAGGGAGAGGGATTGCTAAATGACCAGGGGGTCAGGGATGTGTGTCGAAGCTGGAACCACGGCGGGATATCCTTCTAGTTCTGCCGATGGGAGGTTGTCATTGGAGAGCAGGAGGCAGCAAGAGGGGCTGAGAGCTTCCTTGCCAACTCCTGCTATTCTGGACTGCTTTGCCCCAGCCTCCAATTTCATTTACATTTTCCAGAACCAGCTTCAGCAACAGCAACCAAGCCTCTTAGGAAGCCCCCAAAGCAATTCCACTGGGCCTCTCCTTTGACTGCCAAGTTCTGGTAACCCTACTCCTTCCCTATTGTGTTCTAGCCCTAGCTACAGTGGCTGCTTCTTGCTATTATTCTCTCAGGGTTATCTTACTGTGCTTTTTTTGCTCTCTCATTTCTCCAATACCTATGTAGCTCATTCCTTATATTACACTTCCTCTGTTGAAACAGCTATGGGTTCTGTTGTCCCAACCAGACCCTGACTCCAGTCTCTGGAGACTTGCAGTATAAAGTCAGAGGGCTGGGGCACCTGGCTGGTACAGTCAGTTAAGTGACCAACTCTTGGTTTCAGCTCAGGTCATGATCTTAGGGTCATCATCTCAGGGTCATGAGATCGAGGCCTCAGTAGGGCTCTGCCCTCAGCTCAGTGTCTAAGTTTCTCTCTTCCTCTCCCTCTGCCCCACCCCCCGCCTTTCTCTGTCTCTGTCTCTCTGTCTCTCTCTCTCTCAAATAAAAAGATCTTTAAAAAATAATAAAAATTAAAAAATTAAGTCAGAGGGCAACCAGGAGTACGGCTGACCCTGAGTTTCTTGTGTTTGTTTTGCCTCTGTTTGGAATTGTGCCTGCATTTTGAAGATAAAATAAAAATTCCTAAGTGTGGTACATAAGGCCTCTGGTAGACTCTGCTGGTAGTCCCCCTTATGTCCGATTCCCTTCTCGTTCTGAACACATGGAGGATTGTAGCTTTCACTTACCTGAAGTTCGTGGTAGTTCTACAAGTCACTTTGGCCAGTGAAATGAGGGAAGTAATGAGCATCACTTCTGGGCAGAAGTATTTAAGAGCAGGTGCATGATTATCTGTGCTGTCCTACCCTGCAGCATTGAATCCTGAAGCCTCAGATTAAGATGGGAATATTTTAAAAAAATTTTTTTATTGGAGGATGGGAATATTATAAGACAGAAAAGCCCATGTATGACATGTAGTCCAGAGGCAGACTTTTTTTTTACTTTGGGATTGTTGCCACCGTAAAACCTCACCTATTGTTAAAATCAAAATGGCAAGAAATAACAAGTGCTGGTGAGGATGTGGAGAAAAAGGAACCCCAGTGCACTGTTGGTGGGAATGCACACTGGTGTAACCACTGTGGAAAAGAGTATGGAGGTTCCTCAAAAAATTAAAAGTAGAAAAGCATATGATCTAACAATCCCACTACTGGGTATTTACCCAAAGGAAATGAAAACACTAATTTGAAAAGATCTACATACCCCTATGTTTATTGCAGCATTATTTACAATAGCCAAGATATGGAAACAACCCAAGTGTCCATCAATAAGACAAATGGATAAGGAAAATATGATACACAGACACAGACACACAATGGAATATTATGCAGCTATAAAAATGATGAGATCATGCCATTTGAGACAACATGGATGAGAGACATTATAGTAGAGACTATAATGTTAAGTGAAATAAGCCAAAGACAACTACCATTTGATTCCACTTATGAGTGGAATAAGCAAACAAAAAGCGGAATCAAACCTACAAATACAGACAACAAATTAATGATTGCCAAAGAGGAGGGAGGTGGGGGATGGGCAAAATGACTGAAGGGGTAAGGGAGCTATAGGCTCCCAGTTATGGAATGAATAACTCATGGGAATAAAAGGCACAGTGTAAGGAATACAGTCAATGATACAGTAATAGTGATGTAATGGGACAGATGGCAGCTACACTTCCCACACTTATAAAAACTTGCGAAATCACTAAGTTGTACACCTGAAACTAATGTAACATTATGTGTCAACTATACTTTAAAAAAAAAAACGGGGATCCCTGGGTGGCTCAGCAGTTTAGCACCTGCCTTCAGCCCAGGGCGTGATCCTGGAGTCCCGGGATGGAGTCCCACATCAGGTTCCCTGCATGGAGCCTGCTTCTCCCTCTGCCTGTGTCTCTGCCTCTCTCTCTCTCTCTCTGTCTGTGTGTGTGTGTGTGTGTCTCATGAATAAATAAATAAAATCTTAAAAAAATAAAAGAACCTAAGCCTATCCTGACTAGTCCATTTGTGATTTGCCCCCTGCCTACCTCTCTAGATTCATCTCTGGCCATGGCTCCTACTCTCTCACTTTCCCTAAAGGTGTCAAGAAATTTTAACACCTCTGGGCTATTGCATATGCTCCTCTTTTTGTAGTACTGATCATTTTGACCTGGCACCTGCTGTTAGTTGTTGAAAGTCCAGTTCAGATGCTACTCATCCCAGAAAGCCTCCTTAATTTGGGTTCAATCTGATTTCCTATATTTTCCCTAAATATCCTGCGTTTACTTGTAATGTGACCCTTCCCACATTGTATCCTGTTACCTGATTATTTGTTGATATATTCACTTTACATGAAGCCCTTTGGAAGCATGGGTTGAGTCTTTCTGTTGTTTTTGTTGTTGTTGTATTTTTTTATTGTTGCTTTTTGTATTTGTTTAGCTCTTGCTAAACCATGCATTGAGCACAATGCCTGGTACATAGTAGATGTTCAAAAATAGCTGTTGAGGGCGGCCCGGGGGGCTCAGCAGTTTAGCGCCACCTTCCGCCCAGGGCCTGATCCTGGAGACCCAGGATGGAGTCCCGCGTCTGGCTCCCTGCATGGAGCCTGCTTCTCCCTCTGCCTGTGTCTCTGCCTCTCTCTGTGTGTGTGTCTCTCATTAATAAATAAATAAAGAAAATCTTAAAGAAAATCTGTTGAATAAATGATTAAACGTACATAAATAAAACAGGGGTTGTGTTTTTTTAATGTCTAGCTAGGTACATACAATGCCATTTAATTGAAAGTCATTTAGTGAATTCTGTATTTTTCTAAATACAATTTTTCTGTACCTCTTGCAGATTCTCGATCATCTACTTTGCTTAGAATTCATATCTTCTTATTTATCATTTGCTTTTGTCTAGTGTCTTTTCTGCCCCATCTTACTTTTGCTGCTCTGTTTCTATGGACTATCAGCTGCCAAGAACCACTTATAATCTCTGTTGGTAAATGTATGTAGTTAAATTTCAGTGCAATCCTGGAAAACTGAACAGGTTTAAATATCTCTTATATATTTAATGCTACAATACCCCTGTAATATGTTCCAAATTAAATAAAAGATACCTTTAAATATAAAATAACAAGTTTGAGCTTTTCCCCCCAGCTATTTTATCATCCTCAAATCTGAGTACTTCATTCTCCATTCTATTTCCCATGACCAAAAATCCCTCCCGATTCAATTTCAAAATATAGTTTCAATGAAGATTCTCTGGAACAAAGCAAAGTCATTTCTAGTTTTGTTTTATGCTTCTCATTATACACACTGAGATTCCTCTAAATGTGAGTCATTTAAGCGAAGCTGTGGGAAACCTCCAGATTCCTTTTTAATTATCCTCAAGTCATCTGAAAATATTTAAGCCAATACTGGAGAGAATGCCCTTAGTAGAGAGATGTTCTAAAAATCACAAAGACTTTGGTAGGAGCTCAAGATACTCCTTAAAGCTTATATGAACAGCTCGGGTTTGTCCCTTCTAGCTGCCTGCTTCCATCTCACAACATTAAGCAAAATGTAGGCATTGCAATTTTTTTAAGCTCTTTTTTAGCATCCTCCAAATTTGGGCTTCCATCCAGGGCTCCCACTGCAGTGCACCACTCTGCACGTTGATGACAGCTAAGGTCGAACAGCCCCTAGGGAACTTTTGTGGATGCGTTGATGACCATAGGCATAAATAAATGATCCTTCTCTTTGAGCAAGAGGGGTGGAAAGACACGAGAAGACCCAGGTGCTCTGGCTTCCATGCCTGTATGAATCCGAGCAGACAATATGTTTGTGATTCAGTAGCCATGTTACAAAAGTGCTGCCTTAGATTCTACTTAGAGGTTTGCCACAGCAGAGCTCAGGAGCCCCCCACGCCACCCCGCCTCTACCCAGGCATCATCCTTCTCTCGGTGGCAGTTATAATTTTTGCCTCTGATGAGTAGAGGGAAACTGATCACTGGAAAGGAACTCACAGGTTCATTAGAAATACTTTTTCTGGAAGGAGCAGAAAACCTGTCTCCCCATGGCTGAGGCAAACAAGCATTTCTCTTTCCCATGTAACAGGAGTTGTCTCCGTAGGAAGCTGCTAGGGCAGATTCAATGCCTCAAGGATGTGAGGACAGGATCTCTGCACAACTGAGTATTTGTGATGGAAAAGACAAGTCCTGCAGCGCCAACCATCAGGCCTGCAATCAGAGCAAGGAAAGGTGTGGAAGGACCCCCACCCCCACCCCCATCCTCTTTTATCAGGAAGGCAAATACTTTTCCAAAGAAATATCTCCCTGAGGCCCAGTATGTTTCTGGGCCACAAGAGAGGTTGGGAAAATAAGGAACAAGTTTGTCCCAGTTGTGAGCCTGGGCAGGGCACATTGCTGCTTCAGAGAAAAAGAAGGATCCATCAGCCATGAAGAAGGGCACTTAGACCTAGGTTTTGGGACTTACATCAGTGTCTGTCTCTGAAAGAATCCTTGGGAACACTCTATACCCAATTATAAGACAACCGATTTTTGCTGGGGCCTTTGTTCAGAATGTGGCATGGAGGGGTGGTACTGCACCTGCTACGAAGATGCTCCTCTTGTATGCAGCCATAAAAAGAAACCAATGCAAACACGTGCTACAATGTGGATGAACTTTGAAAACATTATGCTAAGTGAAAGAAGCCAGATGCATGTGGTAGGATTCCATTCATATGAATTATGCAGAAGAGATGAATCTATAGAGGGAGAACACAGATCAGTGGTTACCAGGGGCTGGGGAAAATGAGGAATAGAAAGTAACCACTTAACAACTTCAGGGCTTTCTTTTGGGGTGACGAAAATGTTTTGGAACCAGAGAGATGATGGGGCACAACATTGTGAATGCACTGAATGCCACTGGATTGTTCACTTGAAAATGGTCCATTCGAAATATATATATATATATATATATATATATATATATATATATATAGCTTAGATATTAGTGAATTTCTCTCATCTTCTGAGAAAATTAAGATGAGCTCTGTGCAAATAAACTTTACACAGCATTTATTCTTCAGCTCCTACAAACCCAGTAGTTTCAATAAGTGCCACTTATTTGCAATGAAAACAGGGATAACTAGTGGGCCTTCAATATCCCCTTCTATTCTTTTCTTCCTTAGCAACTGAAACAGAGTCAATGTGCCCAGCTAAAAAATAAAACTAAAAAAGTACATTTCCCAGCCTCCCTTGCAGTGAGGTATGGCCACGGAACAAAGTTTCATTCAGTGAAATGAGAGTGGAATCACTGGGTAGGTCTTCCAGGGAAGATCCTTAGCAATGTATGACATTTTGTCCTTTTTTTTCTTTCTTCCAGCCTGGAAAATAGATTTGAGGGCTGGAGCACCACTTGCCACGTTGGACCATGAGGTAATCTTGAAGATGGAAGCTATATGCTGAGTACAGTAGGACAAAAAGAGAAGAGACTGTGTTCCCAATGGCAACCTAAAGATCCATGACCATTCATGGACAGTCTACTTTCAGATTTCCTTCACCTAAGAGAAATGGAAGAGAAAATGTTAACTTGTTATGTTAGGTGGACGAGGTTCTTGTTTGCAGCCAAACTTAACTGTAACTGATACAGCGGCATAAACTCCTTCAGACAATTCTTCATGCTTTAACTTATTTAGGATACCACAGCCCAGAGTGTGAGTAACATACTCCACTCCAAAGTAAGAATGGATCCACCTACAGGGCTATAGCCTGTTTCATAACAAATGCTGCTGTCACTTACCTGGTCTGTCCAATGGGTACACCAAGTGTACATTTCTATTAACAGACCTCAGAGGTCACAGGTTAGCCAAACCTATTCCATAAGCATGTTTTGTTGATCCAGCACATTTGTTTATTTTATTACTAATACTGTTGTCATTATTTTTTGTTATTTACTTAGTATACTTGAATACGGTGAAGGGGCATGCACTCTCCAGTTTCCTATGATCCACCCACTCTGTATTTTCTCAGACTGAGTGCTTCACAAAGGTACAGAACCTCCTGGGCTCCTGAAGGCATTAATGAGAACTACCCTTTGAAAATGATGCTTTCAACTTGAGACTTTACAAATAAAGGAAGTAGAGAGAATTCGTTGAGAATGTCTCAGCTTGCACTATGAAATGATTTACTAACAATGAACCGAAGTATGAAATAATATACCTCATGGCTCCAATGTTAATTTCTAATTTAGCTCCATGAAGAGAAAGCCTTCAGATGTGATTAGGAAGTGTCTCTCAGTCCCCTTGGACTCCAATTCCAGTTGGGTTAGAATCAGCGTTTTCCTGTATGTGGACCTCAAGGATTTGCAGTCTATCTTTATCAAGTCTAGACTGTTCACTTATGGGGGCGCCTTGATGGCTCAATCAGTTAAGAGACAGGACTCTTGATTTCAGTTCAGATCATGATCTTGGGGGTCATGAGGTTGGGTCCTGAGTAAGGCTCTGTGCTCAGCATGGACCTGCTTGAAATTCTGTCTCCCCCGCCCTCTGCATGCCCCCCCACACTGCTTGTGCATGCCTTTGCTCTCGATAGATAGATAGATAGATAGATAGATAGATAGATAGATAGATACTGTTCACTTATTAACTATGAGGCCAGACTGCTAAGTCTTATTACTCCCCAGTTGCCATTGAACAGATTGTACAACCTGGAATATAAGTGGGTCCCACTCGAATGGAAGCTCTTTGAGGCCAGAAATCATGTCTGCCTTTCTCACCACTGTCTCACCAGCACCAAGCATACAGGGCCTGGAGCAGAGCAGTCAGCCAGGGCCTTGGGTGCGCTCCTGCAGGTAGTTTTCAACAGTGCACGCCAAGGGGAAGGCAAGTTAGCCGGAAGTAAACCACAGCACTTCTGCTCACCACACCTGTATCCCAGTCGAGGCCACTTCCGTTCAGAAAAGGGAGCCTTTCCTAAATGCACAAAAGTCCTCTGGGCTTCCCAAGCCAAGCGAGAAGAACTACACCCAGAGGGTGAGCATTTTTGTATTTCACACAAAGTTTCCTTGTAGTGTGGCAACAGCTACAGAGGCTCTCAAAATAGTTGTGAAACAAACACATCCTTTCCGTGAACAATCTGTAATTCAAGCCACAACCTCAGGCAGCTGCCCTAGGAAAGACAGCATTATGTCCCCCACAGCATCGTGTTTCCACTCATTCCTCTGTGTTCTGCTTAGCCAGGGGGCAATTTTTAGACTACCTTATTTGGATCCTCAGTTGATCAAGTTGTGAGATGAAAAGGACACCCACTGACAATCTACATCCCAAGGGAACTTTCTGAGGTGATAATCACGTTCTCTATCTTGAGCGGAGTTTGGGATACATGGTATATGCATTTGTCAAAACTCATGGAATGGTCCACTTAAGATGTGTGCACTATATTGTATGTAAAAGTTACCTCAAGGGATCAAATTTCACTACAGACAGTATTACAGTTAACTTTCTGCATCCGTAAGTACTTGGGAAGAAATGTACTGATGTGTGCAAGCTGTGGTGAAATGCATCAAAAATAAGATTGATGAATGGGTAAAGAGGGAGATGGCTAATGCCATCAATCGAGTGCAGTAAAATATTAGTTCTAGAATCTAGGTGGTGAGGGAACACCTACGTGGCTCAGCAGTTTGAGCATCTGCCTTCGGCCTAGGGCATGAGGCTGGAGTCTCAGGATTGAGTCCCACATCAGGCTCCCTGTATGGAGTCTGTTTCTCCCTCTGCCTGTGTCTCTGCCTCTGTGTGTGTGTGTGTGTGTGTGTGTGTGTGCGTGTGTTTCTCATGGATAAATAAATAAAATCTTTTTATTAAAATTTTCTGCATTTGAAATTTTTCATAAGAAAAATTGGGGTGAAAAAAAGCACTGTGCCCCATTGTAGTGGATTAGATTATTGTTCCCACTCTCTTCTCCCTCCCTTTATTGAAATTATATCTTCACTCGCTTGGTTATGTGATTTTGCAGGAACCCCCAGAGTAGACTTCCTTGTGCTGCAGGTTTCGGACTTGGTCACGTGACTTGCTTTGGTCAATGGCACGCTAGTGGACCTGATATGAGGGGAGGCACCAAACGTGCTTGTTCCATTTAGGGCACCTTGTGCCTCAGCAATGGCCATGAAAAGAAAACATGACCTGTGGAGCTGCGATTATCAGAATTAAACAGCACATCTGAACTTGACCTGCAGCCTAAGGCAGAGCTGCCTAAACCAACCCTAAGGCCTGCCAGTGAGAAATAAACGGTTGTGTGAGCCACTAAATTGGGGGATTGTTTGTTATACAGCATCACCGAAACAGGAACCTAATTATGCTAATTCTGTCACACAGGTCAAGTATTTTGGGTTCTTTTAAAGATATTATTTATTTATTCATTCATGAGAGACAGAGAGAGAGAGAAGCAGAGACACAGGCAGAGGGAGAAGCAGGTTCCATGCGGGGAGCCCCATGTGGGACTCAATCCCAGGACTCTGGGGATCGAGCGGAAATCAGACGCTCAACCACTGAGCCACCCACGCGTCCCAGGGTCAAATATTTTGATTGGAGAAATGGTTGTCCTTATCAAAATTCAGTGTCCTAATTCAGTGTCCAAGGCACCAATGGCTCATGTCTGAGGGACAAGTGGTATTATGGTGAGAGGCTGGGGCATGGTGGGATAAAGGTTGACACTGAAGAGTTCTGGAAAGGATGGAGGCTGGGGCAGGTGCTTCTAACAGGCAATGGGCACAGCCGAAACAGGAGGGCAAACCAGGCCAGATTCCCTCAGAATATGCTATACCATCTCTTCAGTTACATTTTGGAGACAAACATGCACTTTCAGTGAAAGAAGTGTAATCACTCTCTGAAACTGTGGATTGTAGAGTGAGTTTGAGCTGAAGCAGACCTTAGGGGAGATCTGCATTTCTGTAATTTTGCAGATAAGAAAAATGAGGGATACAGGTCATTTCCCTATGCTTCCACAGGTAATTGGTGGCAAAGCCAGAATTAGAGCCTGGGCCTCACTGTGTGACCCACGTCCCAGTCTGTCCAGGGAAAGCATTTAGCTAAACGACAGAGATTGCTTAAGAAAACCATAGATTCTTGTTGAAAACTCGTTATTTCTGTGCTCACCACTTGAGCCTGATTTGATATTTTGATCTTTTTATTGGAGGGGGGTGAGAGCTTTCTTTCTAACAACTTTTTATTACTTACTAAACATACACTCGCAAAAAGGAGCAAGGACTGAACCCTGAGTGACTGTGCTTAGTGGGGGACAGTTAGAAAGACACAGCTGGGGGCTTCTGGATGGCTCAGTTGGTTAAACATCTGTCTTCAGCTCAGGTCATGATCCCGGAGTCCTGGGATTGAGCTTCCCATCAGGCCCCCTGCTTGGCAGGGAGTCTGCCTCTCTCTCTCCCTCTTCTCCTCCCCTACTCATGCTCTCTCTCTCACTCCCTCTCTCAAATAAATAAAAAGACACAGCTGACCAGCTTGAGATTTGAATCCTCTTACGCCCTTGCTACTCAAAGTGTACTCCGAGGACCAGTAGCCCTGGCAACCTCCTATAGAATCTTGGGCTGTATTCCAGATTTGGGGCATTGTCGTTGTTATTTACAGTGTTCTATTAGTTTCAGGTGTACAACACAGGGATTCAACAATTCTATACATCACCCACTGCTCATCACGACAAGTGCACTCCTTAATCCCCATCACCCATTCCTCCCCCACACCCTCCCTTCTGGTAATCACCAATTTGTTCTCTATAATTAGGAGTCTGTTTCTTGATTTTTTAAAAAGATTTTATTTAAAAAAAGATTTTATTTATTTATTCATGAGAGACACATAGAGAGAGGCAGAGACAGAAGCAGGCTCCATGTAGGGAGCCCGATGTGGGACTTGATCCCAGGTCTCCAGAATCAGGCCCTGAGCTGAAGACAGCACTAAACCGCTGAGCCACCCAGGCTGCCCCCGTTTCTTGCTTTTTTGTCTCTCCTTCTCCCTCTCCCCCTTCCTCTCCCCCTCCCCCTCTCCCTTTCTCCCCCCTCCCCCTCTCCCCCTCTCTCTCTCCCTTTGCTCCTTTGTTTTGTTTCTAAAATTACACATATGAGTGAAATAATACAATATTTTTCTTTGCCTTATTTTGCTTAGCATTATACTCTCTAGCTCCATCCATGTTGTTTCAATTGACAAGATTTCATTCTTTTTAGTGCCTGAATAATATTCCATTCTCTCTATATATATCACCCCTTCTTTATTCATTCATCAATCAATGGACACTTGGGTTGCTTCAATATCTTGGCCATTGTAGATAATTCTGCTATAAACATAGTGGTGCATGTGTCCCTAGGAATTAGTGTTTTATGTTCTCTGGGTAAATACCCAGGAGTGCAGTTGCTGGATCATAGGGTAGTTTTATTTTTAACTCTTTGAGGAATCTCCATACTGTTTCCACAGTGTCTGCATCAGTTTGCATTGCCACCAACAGTGCATGAGTGTTCCTTTCTCTCCACATCCTTGCCAACAACCTGTTGTTTCTTGTGTTGTTGATTTTAGCCGTTCTGACAGGTGTGAGGTGATATTTCACTGTAGTTTTGATTTGTATTTCCCTGATGGGAAGTGATGAAAAACATCTTTTCACATGTCTGTTGAAACCCTGGATGTCTTCTTTGGAGAAATGTCCCTTCATGTCTTCTGCCCATTTTTTTAATTGGATGATTTATTTTTGAGTGTTGAGTTTTAGAAGTTCTTTGTCTATTTGGATACTAACTCTTTATTGGATGTCATTTGCAAATATCTTCTCCCATTCTTTTAGTTTTGTTGATTGTTTCCTTCACTGCAGCTTTTTAATTTTGAGTCCCACTAGCTTATCTTTGCTTTTGTTTCCCTTGCCTCAGGAGACATATCTAGAAAGAAGTTGCTACCTGTTACTGCCCGTGTTCTCTTCTAGGATTTTTTTTGTTTCAGGTCTCACATTTAGGTCTTTCATCCGTTCTGAATTTATTTTTGTGCATGGTGTAAGAAAGTGGTCCAGTCTCTTTCTTTTGTATGTTGCTGTCCAGTTTTCCCAACATTTGTTGACAAGAGTGTCCTTTTCCCACTGGATATTCTTTCCTGCTTTGTTAAAGATTAATTGACCATATAGTTGCCAGTTTATTTCTGGGTTTTCTATTCTGTCCCATTGATCTGTGTGTCTATTTTTTAAAATATTTTATTAATTCATCACACACACACACACACACACACACACACACAGGCAAAGACACAGGCAGAGGGAGAAGCAGGCTCCATGCAGGGAGCCTGATATGGGACTCAATCCCGGGTCTCTAGGTTCACACCCTGGGCTGAAGGTGGTGCTAAACCACTGAGCCACCCGGGCTGCCCTGTGTGTCTATTTTTGTGCCAGTACTGTTGGCACCAAATACTGTTTGGTTATTACAGCTTTGTAATATAAGTTATAGTCCAGAATTTCGATGCCTCCAGGTTTGCTTTACTTTTTCGAGATTGCTTTGGCTATTCAGGGTCTTTTGTGGTTCCATACAAATTTTAGGATTGTTCATTCTAGCTCTGTGAAAGATGCTGTTGGTATTTTGATAGGGGTTGCATTAAATGTGTAGATGGCTTTGTGTAGTGTGGACATTTTGACATTATTTGTTCTTCCAGTCCATGAGCACGGAATGTCTTTCCATTTCTTTGTTTCATCTTCAATTTCTTTGATCAGTGTTTTATAGTTTTGTAGAGCAGGTCTTCTACCTCTTTGGCTAGGTTGATTCCTAGGTATCTTATTACATTTGGTGTAATTATAAACGGGACCGTTTTCTTAATTTCTCTTTCTGCTCCTTCATTTTTGATAATAGAAATGCAACAGATATCTGTGCATTGACTTCATATCCTGCAGCTTTACTGAATTCATTTATCAGTTCTAGCAGCTTTTTGGTGGAGTCTTTTCAGGTTTTCTACATAGAGTATCATGTCATCTGCAAATAGTGAAAGTTTTACTTCTTTCTTACAACTTGGGTGCCTTTTATTTACTTCTGTTGTCTGATTGTGGTTAGGACTTCTAATGCTATGTTGAATAGAAGTGGTGAGAGTGGGCATCCTTGTCTTGCTCCAGAACTTAGGGGAAAAGCTCTGTTTTTCCCTCTTTGAGGTTGATGTTAGCTATGGGTTTTTTATAGGTGGCCTTTATTATGTTGAGATATGTTAGCTCTCTACCTACTTTGTTGAGGGTTTTTTTTTTTTTTTTTTTTTTTTTTTTTTTGTGAATCGGTGTTGTACTTTGTCAAATGCTTTTCCTGCATCTATTGAAATGATCTTATGGTTCTCATCCTTTCTCTTATTGAAGTAATGTGCCATGTTGGTTGATTGGCAAATATGGAAACACCTGTACAACCCAGGAATAAATCCCATTTGATAACAGTGAATGATTTTTTTCAATGTATTCTTGAGTTCAGTTTGGTAGTGTTGTATTGAAGATTTTTGCATCTGTATTCATCAGGAATATTGACCTGTGGTTCTCTTTTTTAGTGGTATCTTTATCCAATTTTTGTACCTGGATAATGCTGGCCTCATAGAATGAATTTGGAAGTTTTCCTTACTTTTCTACTTTTTGGACTTGTTTGAGAACAGTAGGTATTAACTCTTCTTTAAATGTTTGATAGAATTCGCCTGTGAAGCCGTCTGGTCCTAAATTTTTGTTTGTTGGAGTTTTTTTATTGCTGATTCAATCCGTTTTTTAAGATTTTATCTATTTATTGGAGAGATACAGAGTGAGAGAGAGAGAGAGAGAGAGCATGAGCAGAGAGGAGGGCTAGAGGGAGAGAGAATCAGACTCCTTGCTGAGCAGGGAGCCCAATGCAGGGCTCCATCCCAGGATCTCGAGATCATGACCTGAGCCAAAGGCAGACAGTTAACCTACTGAGCCCCCCAGGCGCCCTTGATTACTGATTCAATTTCTTTGATGGTTATTGGTCTGTTCAAATTTTCTATTTCTTTCTAGCTTTGTTTTGGTAGTTTATATGATTCTGGAAATTTACCCATTTTTTCTAGGTTGTCCAATTTGTTGGCATATGGTTTTCCATAACATTCTCTTATAACCTTTGTATTTCTGTGGTGTTGGTTGTCATTTTTCCTCTCTCATTTGTGAGAGATTTTATTTATTTGAGTACTTTCTCTTTTTTTTCTTGATATGTTTAGCTAGAGGCTAATCAATGTTATTATGTTTTTCAAAGAACAAGCTCCTCTTTTCATTGATTTGGTTTTTTTTTGGTTTCTATATTGTTTATTTCTGCTCTAATTTTTATTATTTCCTTCCTTCTGTTGGTTTTAGATTCTGATTGCTGTTATTTGTCTAGCTTCATTAATGTAAGGTTATGCTGTTTATTTGAGATTTCTCTTGCTTCTTGAGATGGGCTTGTGTTGCTATATACTTCCCTCTTAGGATCACTTTTGCTGCATCCCAAAGGTTTTGGACATTGTGTTTTCATTCTCATTTGTTTCCATGTATTTTTTATTTCTTGGTTGACCCATTCATTGTTTAGTAGCATGCTATTTTAACCTCCATGCATTTGTGCTCTTTCCAGATTTTTCTTGTGGTTCACTTCTAGTTTCATAGTGTTGTGGTCAGAAAAGATGCATGGTATGACTTCAATCTTCTTGAACGTGAGGCTGGTTTTGTGGACTAAAATGCAATCTACTCTGGGGAATGTTCCATGTGCACTTAAAAAGAGTGTGTATTCCACTGTCTTGATGAATGTTCTGAATATATCTGTTAAATCCATCTCTTCCGGGACGCCTGGGTGGCTCAGCGGTTGAGCATTTGCCTTCGGCCCAGGGTGTGGTCCTGGAGTACCGGGATGAGTCCCAAGTCGGGCTCCCTGCATGGAGCCTGCTTCTTCCTCTGCCTGTGTCTCTGCCTCTCTCTCTGTGTTTCTCATGAATAAATAAATAAAATCTTTTAAAATAAAATCTTTTTAAAAAAGATTTTATTTATTCATAGAGAGAGAGAGAGAGGCAGAGACACAGGCAGAGGGAGAAGCAGGCTCCATGCAGGGAGCCCGACGTGGGACTCGATCCAGTGGTCTCCAAGATCACACCTCAGGCTGCAGGTGGCGCTAAACCGCTGCACCACCGGGGCTGCCCAAATAAAATCTTTTTTAAAAAATAAAAATAAATCATCTGTTCCCAGTGTGTCATTCAAAGCCATTGTTACCTTGTTGATTTTCTGTTTAGATGATCTAGCCATTGATGTAAATGGGGTGTTAAAGACCCCTACTATTGTTGTACTATTATTAATTAGTTCCTTTATGTTTGTTATTAATTGTTTTATGTATTTGGGTTGCTCCCATGTTTGGTGCATAAATATTTAAAATTGTGATATATCCTTGTTGGATCATCCCCTTTATTATTATATTGTGTCCTTCTTTGTCTCTTGTTAGAGTCTGTTTTAAAGTCTATTTTGTCTGAAATAAGTATGGCTACTCCAGCTTTCTTTTGACATCCATTTGCATGATAGATGGCTATCCATCCCCTCACTTTCAATCTGCAGGTGTCTTTAGGTCTAAAATGAGTCGTTTATAGGCAGTATACAGTTGAGTCTTGATTTTCATCCATTCCGTCACCTTGTGTCTTTTGATTGGAGTGTTTAGTCCATTTACATTCAAAGTAATTATTGAAAGATATATATGTATTGATATTTTATTACTTGTTTTGTGGTTGTTTCTGAAGATTTTCTCTGATCCTTTCTTTTCCTGTTTTGTCTTTCTCTCTTTTACGGTTTGCTGACTTTCTTTAGTGATACATTCGGATTTCTTTGTCTTTATTCTTTGCATGCTTATTAGTAGTTTTTGATGAATAGTTACCATTAGGTTTATAAATAACCTCTTCTGCTTATAGCAGCCTATATTAAGTCAATGGCCGTTTAAGTTTGAACCCATTCTTTTCTCCTCTCCTCCCCATGTTTTAGGCATATGTTATTATATTTTGACTTGACTGATTTTTTGCAGAAATATACATTTTATTGTTTTTGTGTTTCCTACCCTTATACTGTCACTTTGTGTCTCTCCTTTCCACCCAAAGACTACCCTTTAATATTTCTTGCAGGACTGGTTTAGTGGTCATGAACTCCTTTAGTTTTTGTTTGGGAAACTCTACATCTCTCCTCTTATTATGAATGTCAGCCTTACTGGACAGAGTATTCTTGGCTGCAGTTTTGCCCATTCAGTATATTAAATATATTATGTCACTTTCTCCTGGTTTGCCAAGTTTCTGCTGAAAAATCTGCAAGCCTTATCAGTTTTCCCTTGTAAGTTAATAACTTCTTTTGTCTTGTTTCTTTTAAGGTTTTTTTCTTTATCACCATATTTTGCAAGTTTAATTACAATATGTCTTGGTGTGGGTCTGCTTTTGTTGGTTTTGATGGGAGTTCTGTGTGCCTCCTGATCTGGATATCTGTTTCCTTCCCCAGATTACAGAAATTCTTGGCTATTATTTCTTCAAATAAATTTTCTGTCCCCCCTTTCACTCTGTTCTTCTTCTGGGACTCCTGTACATGAGTGTTATTATGTTTGATGGAGTCACTTAGTTCCCTAAGTCTATTCTCATTTTGCATAATTCTTCTTGGGGTATTTTTCTCATGCAGCAATAGGTAACCGCAACACAGTTCCCAACCTTAGCTATGCTCCAAATAACTCCCCTTGAGGATGAATTAATTAGTCAGGGGTATAGCCTAGGCATTGGGATTTTCTAAAGCTCTCCAGGTAATTCCACTCCTCAACCAAAGTTGAGAATCTCTACTCCTTAAGGTATTATCTGTATGATCTTAGATATATTACTTTGCCTTTCTGTACTTAAGTCTCGGATTTCATAAACTGAAAATGGACACAGTTACTTTTAAACCAGAATCACTGGGGTAGCTGCCAGCTTATCTGCCTGTCCCTTGACCAGGCAGCTATCTAATCAGCTCTTTTTCTTTAAGCACATATTTAATCTCTCCATAATCCATGACAGTCTAATAAGTTCTGGTGTTGAGACAGACATTATAGATTGGCTGACCCAAATTCTATTTTCTCTTTGCCTACCTCTACTACAGAGGTCACAAAAACCAAACACTCCATTTCCTACTCTCTACTACAGCTAAGAGCAGCCGTGACATATATAGATGATTTCTAGTTTTTCTTCTTCCTCTTCCTCCTTTTCCATACTGGAATGCAGATATGATGGCAATGGCTGAAGGTGCAGTGGTCCTTTGAAGCCACAAGGCAAGGAGCATAAGGACCAAGGCCTTCATACTAAGGATACTGGGGCAGAAACATGGGAAGGATTGTATCTCAATTGTATTACCAGATGGCTTTATTGCTCCTCAGCTGGCTATTAGTTATATGATGTAGTAGCCACATGTGACTATTTAAATTTTAATTTGAATTAATTAAAAATAAATTAAATTAAAATTTCAGTCCCTCCATTTGCACTTAGCCAAATTTCAAGTTCATAATACTACATGTAGCCATTAGTTATCTGGCTAATGTGTTAAACAGCCAGAATTTTAGAATATCTCATCAAGAAATCTCTACTTGACAGCACTGGCATAAGGCTGATACAGTGTATTTTGAAAGGAGCTCAGAAAAAAAAAAAAGGTTGTTTTAAAATCATCTTCCAAAGGCAAAATTGTGCATTTCCTTTATAAGAGCTAGGTTTGTTTCTGACTAAAACAGAAGCTAAAGGGTTTTATTCTGTTCCTCTTTTCACTAAAAACAAGTGATGAGACTAAAGCCATGCTGAATTCTTCCAAATCAGTCATGTTCCATGATCTCCCAGAGCCAGAAAAGAAAAATGTCTCTGCAATTATTTGAAGCAATAGCCAGACCTGGAAAAGGAGCAAAATGCTGCAAAGATACACGTGAAAAACAGAAAATAATGAACCAGAAAAAAATAAGGTTGATTTCTATTCTACATTCTAATTACCATCCTTGAATGATGTATAATGGGCTTTTGGAGCTACCTGATTTTTGGTACAGTCAGGTAACTGGAGGATTTTTATAGCTTAGAACCTTCAGAGATGTTTCTGCGTAATAAGCATAGTCTCGCAAAATTAACTGATATAGCTTCACATTTTGTGAGCACCTGTTATCCAGATGTTTTTTCTTACTACAGTATTGTAACATAATACTATAATAAGATATTGTAAAAATAAATAAAATTGGAACAAAACAAGAAATCTCATGTCCAACTATTATTTGTTTGAATCTTTACTTCTTTCAGTTTTGTTTGAACTGACAGATAAACTTTCTCTTCTACCATCTGTGCATTATATTCAGTGTATCCATGGGTGGGATAAAGCCATGTTTATAATCAAATGCATGCACACAGCTTCGCATAGAACATCACTCCTATAACACTTCCAAACATCACCTTATGCTCATCACAAATGCACTCCTTGATCCCCATCTCCCAAAATTCAACTACTTGGAATTAAAATAAAAACTTAAAGTGTAAATTAAAAAAAAGAATATCCCTTCTTCAGGTGTAGCCTTCTACTTACTTATGTGAGGATGAATGTAAGATCAACCCTGGAAAAGTGTCTTTTGCCCAAGTTTCTTTCTGCCCCATATTCAGCCACATAGGTCATGAAAGAACTGTTATCAAAGTACTCCTCTTAACTCTCCATTTCACCAAATACTGAAAGATCTGAGGTCAATCATATATATGCAATATAATTTATAGTGGGCATTAAAGTTTGATAGACTCAATTTCAGTAATGAACACCTTTTCTCTATAGATGGAGTGTGTTGAAGGTAAGTATCCATATATCAAGGGAAATTGATATTGATGAAAGCTGCAAAAAGCTAACACCAATGAAAGCTATAAATAATTGGTTTCTTTGTACAATCACTATTTTTTCATTGACTTGGGAAATGTTTGATGAATTTATCCTAGGTACAAGTTCTGCAATTCAGTTAGTGACTTCAATGAGTCAGAGTTCTGCCCTCAAAGACCTTACCTTTCTTTTTTTTTTTTTTTGTCTTTTTTTTAAATTTCAAGTTTTAAAATTCTAGTTAACATTTATGATAAAATTGGTTTCAGGTGTAGAATTTAGTGATTTGGGCAGCCGGGGTGGCTCAGCGGTTTAGCACCGCCTTCAGCCCAGGGCCTGATCCTGGAGACCCAGGATCGAGTCCCGCCTCTGGCTCCCTGCGTAGAACCTGCTTCTCACTCTGCCTGTGTCTCTGCCTCTCTCTCTCTCTCTCTCGTGTGTCTCATGAATAAATAAATAAAATCTTTTAAAAATAATTTAGTGATTCATCACTTACATACAACACCCAGTGGTCATCACAAGTGCCTTCTTTAATGCCCATCACCCATTTAGCCCATCCCCCCCCCACCTCGCTCCATCAACCCTCAGTGTGTTCTCTATAGTTAAAAAGTTTCTTATGGTTTACCTCCCTCTCTCTCCCCCCCCCCGTTTTCCTTATGTTCATCTGCTTTGTTTCTTAAATTCCATATATGAATGAAATCATATGGCATTTGTCTTACTCTGATTTATTTCATTTAGCATAATTTTTGATATCTAAGTAATGTTCTATTGTATATATGTATAACATTCAAAAAGAATAAAATCTTGCCATTTGCAATGACGTGGATGGAGCTAGACTCTATTATGCTAAATGAAATATATCAGTATATATACACATATGTATGTATACATACATAATTACACCCGAACTTCTTTATCCATTCATCGGTCAATGGACATCTGGGCTCTTTCCATAATTTGGTTATTGTTGATAATGCCGCTATAAACATTGCAGTGCATGTGCTCCTTTGAATGAGTATTTTTCTATCCTTTGGGTAAATATCTAGTAGTGCAATTGTCAGATCATAGGGTAGGTCTGTTTTTAACTTGTTGAGGAACCTCCATACTTTTTCCAGAGTGGCTGTGCCAGTTTGCATTCCTACCAACAGTATAAGAGGGTTCCCTTTCTCCATATCCTCGCCAACATCTGTTGTTTCCTGGGTTGTTAATTTTAGCTATTCTGACAGGTGGGAGTAAGACCTTACTATTCTTTACAGGTCAGGACTCTTCTGCTCCAGCCACACATACTGGCTTTTCATAGAGCCATTGGCAAGGCTGGAATATCACACTCAGAAAATGATCAGAGACCAAGGGAAGCAAGGCAGCCAGAACAGGAACAAACTGGATCCCCAAGTCGGCAAGCAGGAGCACCCCTGCTGCTTTCTGTCTCTTGGAGGCCAAAAATTAGGCCATGACCATGAGGTCTTGGCGTCTCACTGCCACTGCTGCCCTGGAGATTGGATGTTGCTGCCACCATCACCACCACCACCAGACAGGTTCCTCACCATTGTTAAGTCTTTACCTTTCCAGTTGTTAATACAAAGTGCCAGGACGATGTGTTTTATTGGCTCAGCCCAGGTCACATACCAGCCCCCTAGCTTCAAAGAAGGCAGGCGAAACAAACACCAACCTTTCTGACTTTTCAATGGAAAATGAGATCTGTCAAAAATTTGTAGGAGGGTTCAGATATTGGGCAATGTGACAAGCAAAAATCCATTAAGTGAGCTACATAAAAATAATGAGCATTCAGAGACACCTGGGTGGCTCAGTGGTTGAGCATCTGCTTTCGGCTTAGGGTGTGATCCTGGGGCTCTGGGATTGAGTACCACATCAGGCTCCCTACGGGGAGCCTGCTTCTCTTTCTGCCTGTGTCTCTGCCTGTCTCTCTGTGTCTCTCATGAATAAATAAATAAAATCTTTAAAAAGTAATGGGCATTCAAAGGAAGGAAAGATTACTTCTAGCAGGGCGATGGAGAAATTTTGGTCCAAAAGATTATTTTTTTCCAGTTTTACTTATTTATTTTTATTTAAATTCAATTAATTAACATTTAGTGCATTATTAGTTTCAGAGGTAGAAGTCAGTGATTCATTCTCATATAACACCCAGTGCTGATCACATCATGTGCCCTCCTTAATGTCCATCACCAAGTTACCCCGTCCCACCCCCCAGCAACCCTCAGTTTTTGTTTCCTATGATTAAGAGCTTCTTATGGTTTGTCTACCTCTCTGATTTCATCAAAAGATGATTTCTTTAAAAAAGATTTTATTTTTATTCACGAGAAACACACACACACACAGAGAAGCAGGCTCCCTGCAGGGAGCCTGATACAAGACTCTATCCCAGGACCCTGGGATCACACCCTGAGCTGATGGCAGACGCTCAACCACTGAGACACCCGGGCGTCCCAAAAGATGATTTTTAAGGTGAATCTTATGCATGGTTTGAATTTGGGAAGATGTGCAGAAGAACATTACAAGTGAGGGGGCAGTGTCAGCAAACAAATATGCAGAGTTGGGAAGATGTGGAGGCAGGAAATTGCAGGATTTTAGTCCAAAAAGTATTTATTAAACATATGCTATGTGCCAGGCACTCTGTTTGGCACTGGGGCTAAGATGGAAAAGGCACACTCTTTGCCCTTAGGTGTTCACAGGCTAGCGGGAAGAGACCATGTGAAACCACATGTACAGAAAAGGCAGCAATCGACAGTGAAAAAGCAAACTATAGAATGAGAGAAAATATTTTCAAACTATCTGATAAGAGGTTAATATCCAAAACATATGAGAGGGGTGCCTCGGTAGCTCAGTTGGTTAAGCGGCTGATAGTTGCTTTTGGCTTAGATAATGATCTCAGAGTCCTGGGATAAAGCCCCACATCCAGCTCCGCACTCATTGGGGAGTCTACTTAGGACTGATTCTTTCTCCCCCTCTTCCTCTGCCCCTCCTTCTGCTCATGTGCTCTCTCTGTCTCTGAAATCAATAAATAAATATTGTTAAAAAGAAATATACAAAATGCATAATGAACTACTTCAACTCAATAGCAAAAAGAAAAGAAACAAATAACCAATTAAAAGATGAGTAAAGGACTTGAATAAGCCTTTCCCCAAAGGAGACACACAAATGACCAAGAAGTATATGAAAAGATGCTCAATATCACTCATCATCAGGGAAGTGCAAACCCAAACCACAATGAGATATCACCTCACACCTGTTAGGGTGCCCATTAACAACAACAACAAAAGATAATGTGTTGACAAAGATCTGGAAAAATTGGAACACTTGTATTCTATTGGTGGGAATGTAAAATGGTGAAGCCACTATGGAAAACAGTAAGAAGTTTCCTCAAAAAAATAAAAAATAGGGCAGCCCAGGTGGCAGTTTAGCGCCGCCTTCAACCCAGGGCCTGATCCTGGAGACCCCGGATAGAGTCCCACGTCGGGCTCCCTGCATGGAGCCTGCTTCTTCCTCTGCCTGTGTCTCTGCCTCTCTCTCTCTCTCTCTCTCTCTCTCTCTCTCTCTGTGTGTGTGTGTGTGTGTGTGTGTCTTTCGTGAATAAATAAAAAAAATCTTTAAAAATAAAAAAATAAGAAATAAAATATTACCTTATGATCCAGCAATCCCACTTCTGGGTATATATCCAAAATAATTGAAACCAGAATCTCAAAGACATATCTTCACTCTCATCTTCATTGCAGAATTATGTACAGTAGCCAAGATGTGGAAACAATTCAACTGTGTATCAATGGATGAATGGATAAAAAAAAATTGTGATATAAACATACAATGGAATATTATTCTACCCTAAGAAAGAATTAAACCCTGCCATATATGACAACATGAGTGAATCTGAGAACATTATGTTAAGTGAAAAAAAGCCAGTGACAGAAGGACAATACTGGGGGCACCTGGGTGGCTCAGTGGTTGAGCGTCTGCCTTCAGCTCAGGGTGTGATCCCAGGGTCCAGGGATCGAGTCCCACATCGGGCTCCCTGCATGGGGCCTACTTCTCCCTCTGCCTATGTCTTTGCCTCTCTTTCTGTGTCTCTCATGAATAAATAAATAAAATCTTTTTTTTAAAAAAGGACAATACTGCATGATTCTATTTATATGAGATACCTAAAATAGTCGAACACATAGAAGCAGAGAATACAATGGTGGTTTTTAGGGGTTAGAGGAAGGAGGAAATGGGAACTTGTTTTTCAATGAGCAAAGAGTTTCAGTCATACAATATGATTAAGCTAAAGGGATCTGCTGTACAACATAGGTTCAATGGTTAAAATTACTGTATTGTACACTTAAAATTTTGTTGACTATGTAATCTCACATTAAGTATTCTTTCCCCCAAAATTTTTTTAGGATTTCTTAATTTATCTTTAGAGAGAGTGGAAGAGAGAGAGCACACGAATCATGAGGAGAAAGGGACAGAATCTCAAGCAGACTCTCTGCTGAGTATGGAGTCCAAGGCAAGGCTTGACCTCACGACCCTGAGATCATGACCTGAATCGAAATCAAGAGTCAGACACTCAGTCGACTGAGCTACCCAGGGGCCCCTACCGCAAAAAATTCAGATACGCCTGGGTAAGTGCTCTATACAGGGGAGGAATCACAGACCAAGGTCATTGAACCAGCTTGAAGGGAATTATGGGAGGCTTCCCCAAGGTAGTAGGTTCAGTCAGAATTAGCCAGGTGAAGAAGTAGAAGGTACAGGTGTACTTAAATTTGGAAGAACTTCCTGGAAGAGGAATGGCATTGCATTGGTTTGCTAGGACTGCCATAACAGAATGCCACAGACTTGGTGGCTTAAACAATACACATTTATCATACCACCGTTCTGGAGGCTGGAAGTCCCAAGATCAAAGTGTTGGCAGAGTAGTTTCTCCTGAGGCCTTACTCCTTAGCTTGCAGTTGGCTGCCTTCTTGCTGTGTCCTCACATAGTCATCCCTCTGTACTGGTCTGTGTCCTAACCTCCTCTTCTTACAAGAACAATAGTCTTATTAGATTAAGGCCCACCCATAAGACTTTATGGCAATTCTGCTGATCTAAGCCAACCTTGTGTAAACATGGCTGGGCTCATGCATTTAATTACCTATTTAAAGACTCTATCTCCAAACACAGTCACGTCCTGGAGTCCTGGGAGTTGGACTTCAATGTGTGAATTTGGAAGGGGGGTTCCCAATTCACCCCCAAATCAAGCATTTCCAAAGGCATGGAGGTGAAAAATGAACTTTATGCTTGGGCAACTGCAAGAAATTATAGTGAAAATTATATGACTGAGAAGTGTGGGTTTTACACAAAAGTGATGGGAAAATGTTGGGGAGCATCATAATCAGGTCATGTTTTAGAAAGACCACTGGTTGTCGTGGAGTCAAAAACAGAAGCCAGGAAATCAATTGTATCGATTAACTTCTTGCTGTGGAAAGAGCTACCCCAGGGATGCCTGGGTAGCTCAGCAGTTGAGCATCTACCTTCCATTCAGGGCATGGTCCTGGAGTCCTGGGATCGAATCTCACATGGGGCTCCCAGCAGGGAGTCTGCTTCTCCCTCTGCCTATGTCTCTGTGTCTCTCATGAATAAATAAAATCTTTAAAAAAAAAAGAGCTACCCTAAATCTTTTTTTTTTGAGCTACCCTAAATCTTAATGGCTTAAAAAAACATATTTATTTATCTCACGGTTTTGTGGTTTGTCAATGTAGCCCAGGCTCAGATGGGCAATTCTGCTGATCTAAGCCAACCTTGTGTAAACATGGCTGGGCTCATGCATTTACTGTCGGTAACTGGGTCAGCTGGGGACTGGCTAGTCTAGGATAGCTCAGATGAGATAGCTCATCTCCATTCCCCATGGGTTCTCATCCTCTAGCAGGCTAGTATGGCTTTGCCCACATGGCAGTGGTGGTAAGTATTCCCAGAACAAGACAGGACGCACACAAGTTCCCTTGAGACTCACACTCAAAATTCACACAACATTGCTTCAACTGCGCATCAGGTCTCAAGGCCAGCCCAAAGTCAAGGATTGGAGAAAGAGAGTCCATCTCTTGATGGAATGGGCTGCAATTATTTGTGGCCATATCTGTAATTCACCACACCAGCTGGGAGATAACCTTTTGTAACTCAGGAGGAAATAAATGATAAGAACCGAACCAAATTAATGACAGTGAGGATGAACGAGAGACCGACTTGAGAAAAGTGACCTGACTTTGTGATTGCGTGGATCCTTTGGCTCTGGCTTTGATGATGAAGTGATTGGTGGCATCATTTGGAATATGAGTATGAGGAACAGTGCTGATGGTCAATTTGACCAGGTCATATCATCAAATGTGTTCCGATTAACCTATGTGGCAGTTTGAAATTCTTGCCCTTGCATGCACAGTCTTTACGGTTTGCTGTAATCATGAAACTTTGATATCTGCTCAGGAATGAAATAAAATAACAAAAATAAAGGAAAGCATACCTCTAGGTAGCAGTTTTTTTGTTCCACCAGCAAATGATGACTTTAACTGTGTTTTTAATTAGCAGAGAAATACAGAAGAGGCATGTTTTCCCTGTTTAGGGGCTTGCATCTAGGTGTTTCCTTTCCTAAAAATGCCCACCACCCACCTGTTCCTTTGTCTGTGCCTTGTGTCTGGCTCCTTCTTATCCTCCCAGTTTCAGCTGACATGTCATTCTCGGAAAGAGACCTTTCCTGATGACCCTATCTACGTGCTACTCCTGCCCTACATCTGCCAGTTACTTTCTGTAACAGAGTCTAGTTTAACTCTGTCTCAGCAATTTTACAATTGATTGCTATCTTGGTTTGGCTTATTTAGGTGTTTTACTTCTTCATTACAAGGAAATGCAAGATTTGAGACAGGGAGTATTGTCTCTTATTCTTCTCACACAGAGCATCACATGTTCCAGGAGTTCAGTATATGTATTAAATGGAAACATACTATTATCTCCATAGCTGGAGGTAAAATACAAATGAGACTCTCCCTTAGATGTTTTTTTTTTTTAGGTTCTGTAACATGAGTTTAGAAACACATATTGAAAAGCATAGGGAAGCCTTTGATATTAAAAATGTGATTAAACACTGGAGTGATTTACTAATATGGTAAATATTTATTGAGCATTTACTACACTTTGTATTGTTAAGTCATCTAGGGGATAGTGAAGTAGGTGCTATCATTATCCCCATTTCACAGATGAGGACAGTGAGGCACAAAGAAAGTAAGTAATTTGTCTAGGGTCACACAGATAGTTCATGGTATAAAACCAGACTTAAAGTCAGGTGGTTTAGGGGCTTCTGGTGGCTCAGTAGTCAAATGTCTGCCTTTGGCTCAGAACATGATCAGAATCGAGTCTCATATCAGGCTCCCCACAGAAAGCCTGCTTCTCCCTCTGCCTATGTCTCTGCCCCCTCTCTCTGTGTCTCTCATGAGTAAATAAATAAAATCTTTTTTTTTTAAATCAGGCGGGTTAGCTTTAAAGACTGTGCTCTTGGCCATATACCATGGCTTCTGTAAGATAAGTGTACTAGTCCCTTTAAAAGGCCTGCTATCTATTTGTCTAGTACAAGTCTGCTTGGAGACAGGAGCTAAATAAATATTCTATGAAGTTCCCTCCCAGTCCTATGAATTAGTAAATGTGCCGGCATCTGAAATGAATTTTAAATATCAGTTCCCATTTCTTTATATGGATAGCCAACTTGAACCAAGCAGTGAAAATTA